>NW_019154293.1:29601-33343 GCF_002288905.1 Enhydra lutris kenyoni
GGTTTTAGCCATCTATCCCCAGACCT
Source organism: Enhydra lutris kenyoni (assembly GCF_002288905.1). NCBI lineage: Eukaryota > Metazoa > Chordata > Mammalia > Carnivora > Mustelidae > Enhydra > Enhydra lutris. The sequence goes on from NW_019154293.1 coordinate 29,628, forward strand.
TATCTCAAATTCCTGCATATGGGGAACCTGATGCACAAAACAAGACTCCTTATTCCCCATGTCAGGAAACCTTGCTGTTGAGATGGGTTTCAAACCCTCAGAGTAGGAGAAAAGGGATATCCCATGAGGCCGAGCCCACTCTTGAGGAACAACTGGGGCAGAAACATGCAATTGTGACCCACAGCCTGAGTCCGTTTTCAAATAAGCCCCTTGGTAGCTGAACCAGGAGCCCACATGTCAGGCCTGCCATGCCCCTAGGCCCAAATCCTAAACCACAGTGGGGTTTTCCAGGCACCCGACCCAAAGCCCGTCTTTGGAATCCCTGTTTTTGGGGGACCCCTGAAACAGAGAACAGGACTCTTCCCTTCCCCCAGAATGACACCAAATTATTGGGAGTCGGGCAGATTCCCCAGAGAGGGAGTTACTTCCATGGCCACCTGGGCCAACCCTGTCCACAAGAAGGACAAAGTGCCTATATGTGGCTGCCCAAAAGCCCCAAATGAGGATAAACTTGCATAGCCCTTCATAGCACCCCAATTTCATAGGCCATCCTGTGCACTAATGCTGTCTGACACAGCCTGAGCCTAGACACCCTGTCAGCCACCCAGGGAGCTAGCCGCATATCCGGCCATGGCCATGGACCTGCATCTCTACCCAATCTTGGTTTTCTGGCATCTGTCCCCAGACCTTGTCTCTAATTCCTGCATATGCGGGAACCTGATGCACAAAAGAGAACTCTTCCTTCTGCGTGGCGGGAAACCTTGTTGTTTGGAAGGGTGTCTAAACCTCAGAGTTGGAGAAACCTGCAGGGCCTATGAGGCCATGCACAGTCTTGAGGGCCGTCCTGGGCACAAACACGCAATTTGACGCTCAGCCTTAGCCCTTTTCAAATAAGGCCCCTTGGTAGCTGGACCAGGAGTACGCATATCAGGCTTGCCATGCAACTAGCACAAATCCCAAGGTGGTGTTTTCAGGTGCCCATACCCAGAGCTCTGCTCTGGAATTCCTCTTTTGGGGGGACCTCTGAGATAGAAAACATGACTCCTTCCTTCCCCCAATATCACACCAAACTATTGGGACCTGGGCAAAATCCCCAGACAGGGAGAATCTTTCATGGCCCCATGCCCCATACATTCTGCGGCCAACTCACAACTCACAATCCATGGAAAAAAGCCTGAGCTACCACCTTACAGTCACCCTAATTTCAGATCCCGAGGAGCTCATCTAGCTGTGTGCAGATCAGGCATGCCAAACCCTCGGCCCTAAGTCTAACCTGAGTGTGTGTTTTTAGATTTCTGTCCCCAGAGCCCTGTCCCACACACCCTTCAGGCTCCAGCCTCCAGAGCCGCACTGCAAGACTGTGCCTTCCCTCTCAATGGAAACTGTGCCCTTTAAATTTGCCAAAACCCTCCACATTAGGAGAAACCTGCAAGGCCTCTGAGGCCACTCCAATTTAATAGGCAACCCTGGACTAAAATGTGCAGTCTGACACACCCTGAGAAATGACCTCCAGTTAGACACCCATGTAGATGGGCCCAGAGACAGAAGATTGAACCTGACATGCCCCTATGCCATAATCTGAACCCTAGCTGAGGTTTACAGGCATCTGTCCCCAGAACTTCTATCAAATTCCTGCATATGGGGGAACCTGATGCACAAAACAGAACTCTTCCTTCCCCATGGCTGTTAACCTTACTGTTGGGATGGGTGTCTAACCCTCCGAATTGGTGAATTCTACAGGGTCCATGAGGCCACACCCACAATTGAGGGCCGCCTTGGGCACAAACACACATTGTGAGCCTCAGCCTGAGCCCCATTTTCAAATAAGGTCCCTCAGTTCCCAGACCAAGAGCCTGCAAATTGGGCTTGCCATGCCCATAAGCCCAAATACGCCCGACGAGTTCACCTTTACATTTCATGAACATTCTAGACACAAAATCCAGAGGAATAGCTTGACCTACAGTCTCCCAATCACCCTAATTTCAGATCCCAAGGAGCTCTTCAGGGTCTGCAGATCAGGAAAGCCATACCCTCAGCCCTAACCATAACCCATTTTGTCTTTTCAGACTTCTGTCCCCAGAGCCCTGACCCGCACATCCTCAAGGCTGGAGCATGTGGAGCCACACTGTAGGACTGTGCCTGCCCTCCCGATGGAAACTGTGCTCTTTAAAGTTTCCAAAACCCTCCAGATTAGGAGAAACGTGCAAGTCCCCTAAGCCACCCATTCTTTAGGCTGCCCTGGATAATAATAAGCAGTCAGACACACCCTATGCATGGACATGCAGTCAGACACCCAGGTAGACGGCCCCAGAGAGAAAAGATTGAAACTGACTTGCCCCTAAGCCCTAATCTGAACACTGGCTGTGGTTTTCAGGCATCTGTACCCAGAGCCATGGTCTCGAATACCAACATATGGGTCAGGTCCCTGAGGCCCAAAACAGAAAACCTCCTCTCCCAGAAGGAAACCTTGCTATTTGGAGCTGTGTCTAAGCTTCAAGGCAATAGAATCCTGCAGGGTCCCTGAGCCACCACCACATTCCAAGTTCTCCCAGGATGCAAAACCAGATTGTGACCCATCAGTGTGAGACTCAATTTCCACTCAGTACCCTGTGTAGCTCTCAGTGGAGCCAGGAGATAGAAACTCCCATGTCCATAGTATCCAAAGGTAACCCTAGTAGAGTTCCTAGGCATCCACACATAGAGTCCTGCTCTTGAATCTTCTATATTGGGGACCTATGAACCATCAAGCAGATGCCTCCTCTCCTGCAGAAGGAAACCTTGATGTTTGGAGCTGTGCTCAACCCCCAGATTGGGAAAACCTCCATGGCATCATGATACCACCGCTGCATTAGGTAGCCATAAAGGACACACACTTGAGCCTGAGCGAACGTCTGACCCTTGCCCTTACTTCAGATGACAGGATTCTCACTTCAGCCTCTGCATTTTGGCCTGCCATGCCCTAGGCCCTAAAAATTACACGAGATTTTGTTTTCAGACTTCTGTCCTCACACTAACTACAAAAATAATCCTTAAAATGAATACAAAGTATGTCATCATTATTCCTACATGGAATCTAACCATGACTGGTGACACGAAGAAATCAGTGTTGTATTTTAATTATAAGAACACTAATGGCCAACATTCATAAGGCCCACCCAAAAACTAAAATTATCAAGAACTCTTTTATCAACCTACTGCACCATCAAACATCTCCGCATGATGAAATTTTGGCTCCTGTCTCGGAATTTGCCTAATCCTTCAAGTCCTTACAGGTTTATTCTTAGCTTTACACTACACATCAGACACAACCATAGCCTTCTCATCAGTTACACACATCTATCGAGATGCCAATTATGGCTGAATCATCCGATACATACATGCCAATGGAGCCTCCGTATTCTTCGTCTGCCTATTCCTAGATGTAGGATGAGGCCTATACTACGGATTTTATATATTCCCTCAAACATGAAACATCAGCATTATCCTACTATTTGCAGTTATAGCAACAGCATTCATAGGTTACATTTTACCATGAGGACAAATGTCCTTTTGAGGTGCAACCATAATTACCAACTTACCATCAGCCATCCCATACATTGGAACCAACCTCGTAGAGTGAATCTGAGGAGGTTTTTCAGTAGACAAAGACACCTTAATGTGATTCTTTGCCTTCCACTTTATCCTACCATTCATCATCTCGGCACTAGCAGCAATTC
>NW_019154293.1:33443-84009 GCF_002288905.1 Enhydra lutris kenyoni
CCCATACTATACAACTAAAGACATCCTATGTGCCCTATTCCTAATCATAGTACTCATAATACTAGTACTAGTCTCACCTGACCTACTAGAGGACCCAGGCAACTACATCTCTGCCAACCCACTTAACACACCACTCCAAATCAAACCCAAATGATATTTCCTATTTGCATATGTGATCCTACGATCCATTCCTAATAAACTAGGAGGAGTACTAGCCCTAGTCTTCTCCATTCTAGCCCTAGTCATTATTCCACTATTACATACTTCAAAACAACAAGGTATGATATTCCGCTCACTAAGCCAGTGCCTATATAGATTACTATTTAGTTGATCTCCTTACCTTAACATGAATTGGTGGTCAACCATTAGAACACCCCTTCATCACCATTGGTCAATTAACCTCAATCCTTTACTTCACAATCCTCCTAATTCTAATAACAACTATCAGCATTATCGAGAAGAACTTATTAAGATGAAGAGCCTTTGTAGTATATTAATTACTTTGGTCTTGTAAACCAAAAATGGAGAATTCCATCTCCCTAAGACTCAAGGAAGAAGTAATAGCCCCGCCATCAGCACCCAAAGCTGACATTCTAACTAAACTATTCCCTGATTTCCTCATCCCATTATTTCAATTCATATATTTAAAAATATCTACTGTGCTCCCCCAGTATGTATTTTTCCCCAATCCTATATATATCGTTCAATTGTTTGTCCCATGCATATAAGCATGTACATACTATGATTGATTTTACATATGTGCACCTCACCTAGACCACGAGCTTGATCACCAGGCCTCAAAAAACCCTCAATCCTTGCACGATGTGTACCACTTCTCACTCCAGGCCCATCTAATTTGGGGGTGTCTACAGTGAAATTATACTGGAATCTTGTTTTTACTTCAGGGCCATGATAGTCCTCAATCCAATCCTTTGAACACTTCAAATGGGACATATCGATGGACTAATGACTAATCAGCACATGATCACAAATAACTGTGGTGTCATGCAATTGGTATTTTTTTAATTTTTAGGGGAGGGGACTGGTATCAGTCAGCTATGGCTGTAAAGGCCTTGTCGCATTCAAATAACTGTAGCTGGGCTTAATCATCATCATTTATCCACATCGCACAACCATAAGTTGCAATTCAGTCAATGGTTACAGGACATACACGTATACACATACACATGTACACACGTACACATGTACACACGTACGGGTATTCAACAGATAGAAACTAGCTAAATCAAACCCTCTTTACCCCCTGTAACTTCAAAAGTATACAAACACTTAAAATTGCCCTGCCAAACCTCAAAAACAGAACTAAGCACATGCAACATATATAAGAAGATAAAATTTACCCAGAATACTCTATTCAAGAAAGCTATCTATAGATGTAATACCCCACCTCTAATACTCCCTATCAACTTACATTTAATACTAATAATTAAATTACCGTGCCTAAACACATTAACATTAAATAATCTAATCCTACACCTGTTAATGTAGATTGTTAAATAAAGCAAGGCACTGAAAATGCCTAGAAGAGTCATAAGACTCCATAAACATAAAGGTTTGGTTCAAGCCTTCCTATTGATTATTAACAGAATTACACATGCCAGTCTCCACATCCCAGTGAAAATGCCCTCTAAATCCCTAAACTGATAAAAAGGAGCGGGTATCAAGCACACTAAATAAGTAGCTATTATCACCTAGTTCAAACACACCCCCATGGTATACAGCAGTGAACGAATGTTTGTCTAAATCATGTTAATATTAAGAGTTGATAAATTTCGTACCAGCCACCGCGGTCATACGATTAACCCAAATTAATAGACCCACAGTGTAAAACATGTTAAGTACTATCTCATACTAAAGTTAAAATTTAAATAATCCGTAAAAAGCTACTGTTAACATAAAATATACCATGAAAGTGACTTTATTATTTCTGACCACACAATAGCTGAGACCCAAACTGGGATTAGATACCCCACTATGCTCAGCCCTAAACATAAATAATTTGAACAACAAATTAAGCAACAGCTTCAACCTCAATTTACCTTTGAGGAGCCTCTAGAGGAGCCTGTTCTATAACCGATAAACCCTGACAAACCTCACCACTTCTAGCTAAGTCAATCTGTATACCACCATCTTCAGCAAACCCTCAAAAGGAAGAAAAGCAAGCATAATTATACATAAAAAAGTTAGGTCAAGGTGTAACCCATGAATTGGGAAGAAATGGGCTACATTTTCTAATCAAGAATATGCTCACCAACGTTTTTATGAAAAGTAAAAACTAAAGGTGGATTTAGTAGTAAATTAAGAATAGAGAGCTTAATTGAATAGGGCCATGAAGCATGCACACACCGCCTGTCACCCTCCTCAAACAATCCCAAACACTATATAATACAGACTAAACCAACTCAAGAGGAGATAAGTCCTAACAACATAGCCATACTGGAAAGTGTGCTTGGATAAATCAAAGTGTAGCTTAATTAAAGCATCTGGCTTACACCCAGAAGATGTCATACACCAATGACCACATTGAACCAAATCTAGCCCAAACAACCATAACTCAACAACTACAATAAGCCTCTAATCAAAACATTCAATTACATCATTATAGTATAGGAGATAGAAATTTTACTTGGAGCTAGAGAGGAAGTACCACAAGGGAATTATGAAAGAAAGTTTAAAGTAATAAACAGCAAAGATCACCCCTTATACCTTTTGCATAATGAGGTAGCTAGAAGAATTTAGCAAAGAGATATTAAGCTAACTCTCCCCAAACCAGACAAGCTATCTATGAACAAACCACAAAGATAAACTCACCTATGTTGCAAAACAGTGAGAAGATTTATTGGTAGAGGTGAAAAGCCTAACGAGCCTGGTGATAGCTGGTTGCCCAGAATAGAATCTCAGTGCAACTTTAATTTACCCAACAAATCCCAAAATTATAATGTAAATTTAAAATATAATCTAAAAGAGTACAGCTTTTTAGTATAAGGATGCAACCTTACTTAGAGAGTAAAGTTAAATAAAACCAGAGGAGGCCTAAGAGCAGCCACCAATTAAGAAAGCATTCAAGCTCAACAACCCAATCCTCTTAATTCCAAAAATCTTAAACCAACTCCTAACGTACTACTGGGCTAATCTATTTAATAATATAAGCAATAATACTAGTATGAGTAACAAGAAACATTTCTCCTTGCATAAACATATAACAGTCAACGAATGTCCACTGTTAGTTAACAACATGATAAAAATAAACTACTAATAAAACACTTACCAAATCAATTATTAGCCCAACACTGGTATGCAACAAGGAAAGATTATGACTCAGGACTCAGGACATGCAACAAGGAAAGATTAAAAGAAGTAAAAGGAACTCCTCAAACACAAACCCTGCCTGTTTACCAAAAACATCACCTCCAGCATGCCCAGTATTGGAGGCACTGCCTGCGCAGTGACACTAGTTAAAAGGCCCCGGTATCCTGACCATGAAAAGGTAGCATAATCATTTCTTCTCTAAATAAGGACTTGTATGAATGGCCACACGAGGGTTTAACTGTCTCTTACTTCCAATCAGTGAAATTGATCTTCCCGTGAAGAGGCGGGAATACACTAATAAGAGGAGAGGACCCTATGGAGCTTCAATTAACTAGTCTATAATAATTCTATTTAATCACCAATTAGGCATAACACAATCTTATCAATGGATTAACAATTTAGGTTGGGGTGACCTCGGAGAATAAAATAACCTCCGACTGATACAAATATAGACAAACCAGTCGAAATATAGTATCAGTTATTGATCCAAGAAATTTGATCAATGGAACAAGTTACCCTAGGGATAATAGCACAATCCTATTTGAGAATCCATATCAACAATAGGGTTTACGACCTCAATGTTGGATCAGGACACCCCAATGGAGCAGCAGCTACTAAAGTTTTGTTTGTTCAACTATTAAAGTCCTACATGATCTGAATCCGACCGGAGCAATCAAGGTCGGTTTCTATCTATTACAACAACAACTCCCAGTACGGAAGGACAAGAGAAGTAAGACCTATTTTATTGGAATGCCTTAGGACTAATAGAGGATATAATCTTAATCTTAATAGTCCACCTTCATTTCATAGCCCTAGAGATAGGGCTTGCTAGGGAGGCAGAGCCCAGTAATTGCAGAAAACTTAAACTTTTATTCTCAGAGGTTCAAATCTTCTTCCTACCATTATGTTTATAATTAATATCATTTCACTAATTGTACCTATCCTACTTGCTGTAGCCTTTCTAACATTAGTGGAACAAAAAAAAAAAAAATTCCTAGGGTATATACAACTCCATAAAGACCCAAACATCGTAGGACCCTATGGCCTCTTGCAACCAATTACAGATGCCATAAAACGATTCACTAAAGAACCTTTATGACTCCTAACATTACCTATCACTATATTTGTAATAGTCCCAATCCTAGCCCTAACACTAGCCCTAACCCTATGTATCCCATTACCAATACCTTACCCTTTCATCAATATAAACCTAGGAATCCTATTCATACTAGCAATATCAAGCCTAGCTGTTTACTCTATTTTATGGTTCAGATGAGCCTCAAACTCAAAATATCCCCTAATTGGGGCCCTTCGAGCTGTAGCCCAAACAATTTCCTACGAAGTCACACTAGCCATTATCCTCCTATCAGTACTATTAATAAATGGCTCCTTTACCCTATCCACACTTATTACTACACAAGAACACCTATGACTAATCCTCCCCATGTGACCCCTAGCTATAATATGATTTATCTCAACCCTAGCAGACCAACCACACCCCATTTGACTTAACAGAAGGAGAATCAGAATTAGTTTCCAGATTCAACATCAAATAGGCAGCCAGACCATTTTTCCTATTTTTTCCACCCTATTATTTCCACCCTATTTTTGCTAGCTGAATATGCCAACTTTATTATAATGAATATCTTTACAACTATCCTGTTTTTTGGTGCATTCCACACTCCATACTTACCGGAACTATTCTCCATCAATTTTACCATAAAAACACTTCTAATAACAGCTTCCTTCTTATGAATTCGAGCATCCTATTCACTATTCCATTATGATCAACTCATACATTTATTATGAAAAAACTTTCTCCCCCTGACACTAGCCCTATGCATATGACATGTAGCCTTACCCATTATAACAGCAAGTATTCCTCCCCAAACATAAGAAATATGTTTGACAAAAGAGTTACTTTGATTATAGAGGCTCGAGCCCTCTTATTTCTAGAATTATAGGAATTGAACCTCATCCTAAACTCCAAAATCTTTGTGCTACCCAACTCGCATCAAATTCTACAGTAAGGTCAGCTAAATAAGCTATCAGGCCCATATCCCAACCAAAACCAACAAAAACGTTGGTTTATCCCCTTCCCGTACTAATTAACCTCCCCATCCTTACTATCATTATATCAACTGTCATTTCAAGAAACATTATAGTACTATTAAACTCTCACTGACTGACAATCTGAATTGGATTTGAAATAAATATACTAGCTATTATCCCCATTTTAATAAAAAAAAAAAACAATCCATGAGCCACAGAAGCATCAATAAAATATTTTCTTACCCAAGCCACTGCATCTATATGCTTAATATTAGGAATTATTATTAACCTACTATTGACAGGACAATGAACAATACTAAATACCCCTTACCCAATCACATCAAACATATTAACAGTAGCCCTGGCAATAAAATTAGCACTATCACCCTTCCACTTCTGAATACCTGAAGTAACCCAAGGAATCCCACTATCATCAGGATTAATTCTACTAACCTGACAAAAAATCGACCCCTTATCCGTTCTATACCAAATCTCTTCATCTATAAATCCAAACTTATTAGTAGCCATAGCTATTATATCCATTCTAGCAGGAGGCTGAGGAGGTCTTAACCAAACACAACTATGAAAAATCCTAGCATATCAATCGCCCACATAGGATGAATGATTGCTGTAACAACATATAACCCTACCCTAATAATATTAAACCTCATAATCTACATTACAGTAACACTTTGAATATTCATACTGTTCACAATCAGTTTATCTACAACCACATTATCGCTATCTCATATATGAAACAAACTCCCGCTAATTACTTCACTAATCCTAACAATCATACTATCACTAGGAGGCCTACCTCCCCTCTCAGGACTCATCCCTAAATGAATAATCATCCGCGAACTCACAAAAAACAATATAATTGTTATATCAACATTTATAGCAATTACAGCCCTACTAAATGGATACTTTTATATGTGCTTAACACACGCAACAGCACTAACTATATTCCCCTCAATAAACACCATAAAAATAAAATGGCAATTTGAAAACAAAAAAATGTAATTCCCCACTAATTGTACCTTCGAGCATATTACTCCCATTAACCCCAATAATACTAACACTGTTCTAGAAGTTTAGGTCAAAAACACCAAGGGTCTTCAAAGCCCTAAGTAAGTGCCATTCACTTAACTCCTGAATCTCACCTTAAGGACTGCAAGAGTATATCTCACATTTACTGAGCACAAATCACTTTAATTAAGCTAAGCCCTTTCTAGACTGGTGGGCTATCATCCCACAAAACTTTAGTTAGCAGCTAAATACCCTAGTCAACTGGCTTCAATCTACTTCTCCTGCTGCAATGAAAAAAAAAAAAAAAAAGGTGGGAGAAGACCCGGCAGGACTGAAGCTGCTTCTTTGAATGTGCAATTCTACGTGATATTACACTACAGATCTTGGCAAAAAGAGGACTTTAACCCCCATTCTTCAATTTACAGTCTAATACCTTTATTGGCTATTTTACCTATGTTCATAAAGCGAAGATTATTCTCCACAATTCATAAAGACCCTTTACCTTTTATTTGGTGTATGAGCCGGAATGGTAGGCACTGCTTTTAGCCTATTAATCCGTGCTGAATTGGGCCAACCAAATGCTCTACTAGGAGATGACCAAATCTATAATGTAATTGTAACTGCCTATGCATTTGTAATAATTTTCTTTATAGTAATGCCAATTATGATTGGAGGATTCAGAAACTGATTAGTACCCTTAATAATTGGCATACCTGACATTGCATTTCCATGAATAAATAATATAAGCTTTTGACTTCTGGCCCCCTCCTTTCTTCTCCTTCTAGCTTCTTCCATGGTAGAAGCATGCGCAGGAACAGGATGAACTGTGTACCCTCCTCTAGCAGGAAATTTAACACATGCAGGAACATCCATAGATGTAATAATCTTCTCCCTACACCTGGCAGGTGTCTCATCCATCCTAGGAACCATTAACTTTATTACTATCATTATCAATGTAAACCCCTCTGCAATATCACAATTTTAAACTCCTCTATTCGTATGATCTGTCCTGATCACAGCTGTACTTCTACTCTTATCATTACCAGTTCTAGCAGCCGATATTACCATACTACTCACAGACAGAAATCTAAATACTACCTTCTTTGACCCAGCTGGAGGAGGAGACCCTATTCTGTATCAACACCTATTCTGATTCTTCAGACATCCTGAAGTATATAATCTAATTCTACCAGGATTTGGAATTATCTCACATGTTGTAACCTATTACTCCGGAAAAAAAAAAAAAAATAGATCCATTCGGCTACATATGAGTAGCATGGGCAATGATCCTCTATTGGTTTCTTAGGATTTATTGTATGAGCCCACCACATGTTTATCATAGGACTGGACGTCGGCACACGAGGATACTTCACCACAGCTACTATAATCATTGCAATTCCAATGGGACTAAAAGTATTTAGATGACTGGCCACTCTACACGGGGGGAATATTAAATGATCACCAGCTATATTATGCGCACTAGCACTTAATTTTCTATTCACAGTGGGCGGTTTAACACGTATTGTATTATCAAACTGATCATTAGATATAGTTCTTCATGACACATACCACGTGGTAGCACACTTCCATTATGTCCTTTCAATGGGGGCAGTGTTTGCAATCATAGGCGCGTTTGTCCATTGATTCCCACTGTTCACAGGTTACACACTAAATGATATTTGAGCAAAAATCCACTTTACAATTATATTCGTGGAAGTAAATATAACATTCTTTCCTCAACATTTCCAAGGCCTATCAGGCATACCTCGATGATACTCCGATTATCCAGATGCTTATACAACATGAAACATGGTGTCTTCTATGTGTTCATTTATCTCATTAATGGTAGTGATATTAATAATATTCATAATCTGAGAAGCTTCGAATCCAAATAAGAGGTGATAATAAGATAACTTACTTCAGCAAACATTGAATGATTACATGGATACCCTCCTTCATATCACACATTCGAAGAGGCAACCTATGTACTACCAAAATAAGAAAGGAAGGAATCAAACACCCTAGAATTGGTTTCAAGCCAATATCATAACCAGTATGTCTTTCTCGATAAAGAGATATTAGTAAAAATTACATGACCTTGTCAAAGTCAAATTATAGGTGGAAGTCCTTTATATCTCTATGGCATACCCTTTCCAAATAGGCCTTCAAGATGCAACCTCCCCTATTATAGAAGAACTACTACACGTCCATGACCATACATTAATAATCATATTCTTAATCAGCTCTCTTGTTCTCTACATCAGTTCATTAATACTAACTACTAAACTAACATATATCAGCACTATAGACGCTCAAGAAGTTGAAATGGTATGAACTATCCTACCTGCTATCATTTTAATTTTAATTGCTTTACCTTCACAATGAATCTTCTATATAATAGAGGAGATCAATAACCTTCCTTGACTGCAAAAACTATGGGTCACCAATGATACTGAAGTTATGAGTACACAGATTATGAAGACCTAAACCTTGACTCCTATATAACACCCACTCAAGACCTAAAACCTGCAGAACTATGACAATTAGAAGGAGACAATCGAGTAGCCCTCCAAATAGAAATAACAGTCTGCATACTAATTTTGGAGCCACAAAGCAGCACTCTGCCTGTCCAGAAGTAGAAAAAACTGCCCTATGGGGTTGCCCAAATACCCCAAATGAGGATCAACCTGCACGGCCCTTGATGACACCCCAATACCATTGACCACCCTGTGTACTACTGCTGTCTGACACAGACTGAGCCAAGGTCTCCCATCATCAACCCAGACATCTGGCCACATATCCAGCAGAACGGACTTGCCATGGCCCTAGGCCGTCATCTTTACCCAACCTTAGTATTCAGGCATCTCTCCCTAGACCTTATCTCAGATGCCTGCATATGGAGAAACCTAATGCAGAAAACAGAACTCCTCCTTCCCCGTGGCAGGAAACCTTGATGTTGGGAAGAGTGTAAAACCCTCAGAGAGGAAACCTGCATGACCTATGAGGCCACGCCCACTCTTGAGGGCCGCCTTGGCACAAACACACTTTGTGACCCTCAGCCTGAGCCCCCATTTCAAATAAGGCCCTCAGGAGCCAGAACATGTGCTCGCATATCGATCTTGCCATTCTCCTAGGCCCAAATCCTAAACCAAGGTAGAGTTTTCCAGGCGCCCATACCCAGAGCCCTGTTTTGGAATCCTTCTTCTTAGAGGACCACCGAGACAGAAAATAAGGAGACTAACATCCCTCAGAATGACACCAAACTATTGGGAGCTGGGAGGTGTCTAGCCCCAGAGCCAGGAGATCCAAACTGTCTTGTTCCTAGTCGCCAATGGAAATTCGAGGTGGGGTTTCCAGGCATCCAAAAATAGAGCCCTGCTTTCAAATCTTTCCATAAAGGGACACTTGATCCATCAAACAGGATTCCACTTGTCCCACAGGAGGAAACCTTGCTTTTTGCAACAACAAACAACCCCCAGATTGGGAAAACATCCATGGCCTCATGAGGCCACCGATCCATTCAGTGGCCATCACAGACAAAAACTCCAGCCTAAGCAAATGTCTGGCTCTTACCCTTACTTCAGATGCTGGAGATATTGCCTCAGCCTCTGCAGATTGGGGCTGCTGAGCCATCTACCCTATAAGTAACCCTAGCTGGTGTTTTCAGACTTCGGTCCTTACACTCCTGGCCCACAAGCCTTCCAGATTGGAATTCTGGAGCCACAATGCAGCACTCTGCTTGCCCACCAGAAGGAAAAAGTGCCCTGTGGGGTTCCACAAAAACCCCAAATGATGATAGGCCACCCTGTGCACTAGTGTTCTGTTTGCCACAGCTTGAGTAACAACGTTCTTTCAGGCACCCAGGTAGCTGACCGGCTATCCACCAGATTGGACCTGCCATGCCCCTAGGCCTTTGTGACCCTAGGTCCAAATCCTAACCCAATTTTGGGTTTCCAGACACACATACACAGAGCCCAGCTCTAGAAACCCTCCTTATGGGGACCGCTGAAACACATACCAGGATTCCTTCTTTCCCCCACAATGACTCCATTCAATTTGGAGTTATGCAAAACCCCAAAAGAGGGAGGATCTTTCATGGCCCCATGAAGCCACCCCTACATTCTCCAGCCATGCTAGACACCAAAACCAGAGACAAATGCCTGAGCCTGTGCTTAACACTAGCCCTAATGTAACATCCCTAGGAGCTCGCTGCAGGGTCAGCAGATCGGGTCTGCCATACCCTTGGTACTAATCCTAACGTCAGTTGGTGATTTCATCCTCTGCCCCAGACTCCAGCCCCATAAACCCTCCAGGCTGGGTATGCCATAGCCACACCACAGAACTGTGCCTGGACTCCTGAGGGAAGCTGGGCCCTATAGAGCTTCAAGAAACCTCAAGTTTAGGAGAAACCTACAAGCCCCTAAGGCCACCCCAATTTTGGAGGATTCTCTGGACAAAAATGCGCAGTCTGACATACCCTGAGCAATATCCTCCTGTCAGGCACCCACACAGATGGCCCCAGAATCAGAACATTGTAGCTGATATGCCCCCTAACCTCTAATCTGAACCCTTGCTTAGGTTTTCAGACATATGTCCCCAGAGGCCTAGTCTCGAATACCAACATTTGGGGGATCCCTGAGCCACAGAACACAACACTTCCAATTCTCAGAAGGAAACATTGCTAATTGGAGCTCTATCAAAACCACAGGGGAGTATAATCCTGCATGGGGCCTGCGACTACCGCCACATTCAAAGGTCGCCCTGGACACAAACCACATTGTGACCCTCAGCATCATACTCCTTTTCAACTCAGTCCCTTGGGTAGATCGCTACAGAGCCAGCAGATAGGACCTGCCATGTCCCTTGGCACCAATCGGAACCCTAGGTGGGATTTTCAGGCATCCATACATAGATTGTGCTCTCGAAACTTTCCATATGGGGGACCCTTGAGCCATCAAACAGCACTCCCCTGGTCCCGAAGAAGACAACCTTGCTGTTTGGAGCGGTGCCCAACTCCCAGATTGGGAAAACCTCCATGTCTTCATGAGGCCACCCTTATATCAGGCAGCCATCATGGACACAAACTCCAGCCTGAGCAGCCGTCTGACACTGGCCCTTATTTCAGATGCCTGTGATCTCACCTCAGCCTCTGCAGATCGGTCCTGCCATACCCTAGGCCCCAACCCTAACCCTAGCTTGTGTTTTCAGTCTTCTGTCTCCAGAGGCCTGGTGCACAAGCCCTCCACACTGGGAATTCTGGAGCCCCAATACAGCACACTGGCTGCTTTTAGAAGGCAAAAAGTGGCCTATGACATGGCATAGAAAACACAAATGAGGATCAACCTGCGTGGCCCTCAATGGCACTGCAATTTCATCGGCCGCCCTGTGCACTAATGTTCTGTTTGCCACAGCCTGAGCACCGATCTCCTGTCAGTCACCAGGTAACTGGTCACCTATCCACCAGATCAGACCTTCCATGTCCCTAGGCTATCATCTCTACCAAACCTGGGCTCATAGACATGTCCCCATAGGGCTAGTCTAAAATCACTACATAGGGAGAAATATGATCCAGGAAATGAAGTTCTCCTGCCCCCTGCAGGAAACCTTACTATCAGGATGTGTGTAAAACCCTGAGTACGAGAAGCTTGCATGGCCCATCAGGGCCTGCCCATGGTTGTTGGCCACCCTGGGCACAACCTGAATTGTGACCCTCAGCCTGAGCCACGTTTTCAACTAAGCCCCCTTGGTAGCTCGAACTAGAGTCAGCATCTGAGGCCTTCGTGACCCTAGGCCCAAATCCTAACTCCAGGTTGGGTTTCCAGACACCCATACACAGAGCCCTGTTCTCAAAGCCCTCCTAATGTGGACACCTGAATCAGAAAACAGGATTTCTCCTTTCTCCCACAATGACATAATGCTATTTGGAGCTGTGCAAAAAACTCAAAGAGGGAGAATCTCCATAGCCCCATGAGGGCACCCTATATTACTCGGCCATGGGAGACACAAAAACAAGAGGGAAAAGCCTAAGCTTCCACCTCACACTCGCCCTAATTTCAGATCCCGAGGGGCTCATCTCAGGGTGTGCAGATCAGGTCTGTCATACCATCGGCCCTAATACTAACCCGAGTTTGTGTTTTCAGATTTCTGTCCCCAGAATCCTGCCCCACAAACCTTCCAGCCTGGGTATTCCATAACCACATCACAGGACTCTCCCTGCCCTCCAGAAGGAAGCTGGGCCATTTAGAGCTTCATGAAACCTCAAGAATAGGAGAAACCTGCAAGACCCCTGAGGCCACCCCAATTTCATAGGATGCTCTAGTCAATAATGAATTATATGACACATCCTGAGCAACTACTTCCCATCAGACACCCAGATAGATTGCCCCAGAGAGAGAAGATTGAACCTGACAGACCCTAGGCTGTAATATGTACCCTCTATTAGGTTGTCAGGCATGTGTCCCCAGAGGCCTTCTCTCGAATACCAGCAGTTGGGGTATCCCGAGACACAGAACACAACACCTCCTATCTCCAGAAGGAAACCTTGCTATTTGGAGCTGTGTCAAAACCTCAGGGTAGTAGAATCCTGAATGGCCCCTGAGGCCAATGCCACATTTGAAGGTCACCGTGGACACAAACCACATTGTGACTCTAAACATGAGACACCTTCTCAACTCAGCCCCCTGGGTAGCACGCCCCAGAGCCAGTAGATAGGACCTGCCATGTCTCTGGTCTCCAATGGGAAACCTAGGTGGGTTTTTCAGGTATCCATATGTAGACCCTGCTCTTGAATCCTTCCATATGGGGGAGCATTGAGCCATCAAACAGCCCTCCCCCTGTCGAGGAAGGAAATCTTGCTGTTTGGAGCTGTCCAACATGAGACTGTGAAAATTCCATGGCCTCGTAAGGCCACCGGTACATTAGGCAGTCCACATGGACAAAAACTCCAGCCTGAGCAGATGTCTGACACTCGGCCTTGTATTAGATGTCAGTGATTTCACCTCAGCCTCCCCAGGATGGGTCTGCCATGACCCAGAGTCCTGCTGCACATGTCCTCCAGATTGGGAATTCTGGAGCCCCAACACAGCACTCTGCCTGCCTTTCAGAAGGCAGAAGTGGCCTATTGGACTGCACAAAATCTGCAAATGAGTATCAACCTGCACGGCCCTCGAGGGCACCTCAATTTCATAGGCCGCCCTGTGCAGTAAAGTGTTGTCTGCCACAGCCTGAGCCCAGACCTCCCATCAGAGACCCAGAATGTTGGCCCCATATCCAGCAGGTAGGACCTGCCATGGCCCTAGGCCATCATCTCTACCCAATATGGGTTTGTAGGCATCTATCCCCAGAGGCCTGGTATCAAATCCTTACATATGGGGGACCCTGATCCACAAAACAGAAGTCCTGCTGCCCTGCAGCAAGAAACCTTGCTATTGGGATGGGTTAAAACCCTCAGAATATGGGAAAACTTCATGGCTCCTGAGACCCCACCCACTGTTGAGGGTCGCTCTGTCGCAAACCAGCATTGTGACCCTCAGCCTGAGCCACGTTTTCAACTAAGCCCCCTCCTTTAGTTGACTTAGAGCCAGCATATGAGGCCTACCGTGACCCTAGGCCCAAATCCTAACCCAAGGTTGGGTTTGCAGGCACCAACACACAGAGTCCTGCTCTCGAATCCCTCCTTATGGGCACCCCTGAATCAGAAAACAGGATTCCTCCTTTTCCCCACAATGACACCATGCTATTTTGAGTTAAGCAAAATCCAAAAGAGGTGGAATCTTCCATGGACCCATGAGGCCACCCCTACATTCCGTGGCCATCCTAGACACAAAAACTAGAGGCAAAAGCCTGAGCTTACACATCACTCTCGCCCTAATATCAGGTCCCGTGGGGCTCACCTCAATGTCCTAGGATACTTAGTTCACTTATGCTCTGTCAGACACAGCCTGAGCCCTGATGTCCTGTCAGCCACCCAGATAGCTGGCCACATATCCAGAATATGGGTCCTGCCATGGTCCAAGGCTGTCATCTCTTCCGAATCTGGGTATTCAGGCATCTGTCCGCAGACCTTAGCTCAAATCCCTGCCTATGGGGGAACCTGATGCACAAAAGGGTACTCTTCCTCCTTTCCAATGGCAAGAAACCTTTCTGTTGGTTGGGAGTCCAACCGTCTGAGTGGGAGCCCCCTGCATGGCCCATGAGACCACAACCCCTCATGAGGGCCACACTGGGCACAAACTCACATTGTAACCCTCAGCCTGAGCCTGTTTTCAAATAAGCCAAATCATTAGAAGGACTAGGAACCCAAATAATGGGCCATGGTGCCAAACCCCAAGGACCAAATACTAACCCTCGGTGGGGTTTTCCCAGTACCTGGACCCAGAGCCTGTCTCTGGAATCCCTGTTTTGGGGGGACCCTGAAATGGAAACAGGACTCTTCCCTTCTTTCAGAATGACACCAATCTATTGTGAGCCAGGGATAATCTCCAGAGATAGAGAATATTCCATGGCCCCACGAGTCCACCCCAACATTCCGTGGCAATCCTAGACACACAGTCCAAAGACGAAAGCCTGAGCCACCGCCTCCCACTCAGCCTAATTTCCAATCCCATGGAGCTCCCCTCAGGGGCTGCAGATCGGGCCTGCCATTACCTTCGCCCTAACCCTAAACCGAGTTTGTGTTTGCAGATTTCTGTCCCCAAAGCCCTGGCTCACATGCCCTCTATTATGGGGCCTTCAGAGCCACACCACAGGACTGCCTGGCCTCCCGAAGGAAACTCTGCCCATCTCCGTTGTCCAAACCCTACCGATTAAGAGAAACCTGCAAGGACCCTGAGCCAACCCCAATTTCATAGGCCACTTTGGACAAAAATTCACACTCTGAAACAACCTGAGCACCTACCTCCAGGCAGACACCCAGGTAATTGGACCTAGAGTCAGAAGATTTACATTGACATGCCCCTAGGACCTAATCAGAACTCTAGCTTAGGTTTTCAGGCATCTGTCCCCAGAGGCCTGTTCTGGAATACCAACATATGGTCCAAAATGTGCTCCCTGAGCCACAAAAGAGAATACCTCCTGTTCTCAGAAGGAAGCCTTGCTCTTGGGAGCTGTGTCAAACCCTCAGTATAGGAGAATCCTAAATGGATCCTGAGTCACCATCCATATTACAAGGTCTCCCTGCACACAAACCAGCATTGTGAACCATGAGCATGAGACTCCATGTCAGCTCAGCTCCCTTGGTACTTCGTGCTAGAGCCACCAGATGGAATCTGTCATGTTCCTAGGCTGCAATTGTAACGTGAGGTGGACTTTCCAGGCATCCATGCCTAGAGCTCTGCTATCCAATATTTCCATATGGGGGACCATGGACTCCCCCTTTCCCACAGAAGGAAACCTTGCTGTTTGGAGCAGCTCACAAGTCCTAGCATGGGAAAGCCTCCATTAGTGGGCCATCATGGACACAAACTCCAGGGTGACCGGCCATCTGACACTCACCCTTACTCAGGTGCTGGAGATCTCGAATCAGCCGTTGCACATTGGAATTGCTATGCCCTCGGCCCTGAACCTAACCATAGCTTGTGTTTTCAAACATCCGTCCTCACACACCTACCCAGAAGACCTACATATTGGGAATTTTAGAGCCACAATACAGGATTCCAAGTGCTCATAAAAAAAAAAAAGAATTGCCATATGAGGCTGCCCAGATACCCCACATGAAGATCAACCTGCATGGCCCTCGACTGCACCCCAATTTCTTAGGTTTTCATGTGCACTAATCCTCAGTCTAACAAAGTCTGAGCCCCAACTTATGTCAGACACCCACAAAGCTGGCAGCATATCCAGTAGATGGGACCTGCCATGGCCCGAGGACGTCACCTCTACCCAACCTTGTTATTCAGGAATATGTCCCCAGACCTTATCTCAAAACCTGCCTATGGGGGAACGTGATGCACAAAAGAGTACTCCTCCTTCCCCATGGCAGGAAACCTTGCTGTTGGGATGGGTGTCAAATTTGCAGAGCAGGAGAATCCTGCAAGGTCTTGAGTCACCAGCACATTCCAAGTTATCCATGGACACAAACCTGCATTATGACCCATCAGCATGAGAGTCTATTTCAACTCAACGCCCTGGGGAGCTCCCCTCAGAGCCAGCAGATTGAATATGCTTTGTCTCTAGGAGCCAATGGGAATGTGAGGTGGGGTTTCCGGGTAACCATCCTTAGAGCCACGCTCTGGAATCTTTCCGTATGGGGCAGCCTTAAGCCATCCAACAGGAATCATCTGGCCTGCAGAAGGAAACCTTGCTGTTTGGAACAGCTCACAACCCCGAGTGGGAAAAACTCCATAGACTCATGAGGCCACTCTTCCATTCAGGGGCCATTATGGTCGCAAACTCCAGCCTGAGCCAATGTCTGAGACTCGCCCTGACTTCAGATGTTGGATATCTCAATGTAGCTTCTGCAGAGTGGGCCTGCCGTACCCTCAGCCCGAAACTTAGTCCTAGCTTGTGTTTCCCGTCTTCAGTCCTCACACTCGTGGCCAAATTGTCCTCGATTGGGAATTCTGGAGCCACAATGCAACCCTCTGCCTGCACACCAGAAGAAAAAAGTGGCCTATGGGATTGCCGAGAAACCACAAATGGGGATCAAACTGCAAGGCCCTCAACCGCACAGGCTGCCTTGTGCACTTATGCTCTGTCTGACACAGCCTGAGCCCAGACCTCCTGTCAGACACCCAGACAGCTGGACGTATATCCAGCAGATCAGGCCCGCCATGGCCATTGGCCATCATATCTTCCCAACCTGAGTTTTCATGCATCTGTCCCTAGACCTTATCTCAAATCCCAGCACATGGGGAAACCTGATGCACAAAACAGAACTCCACCTCCCCCATGGCAAGAACACTTGCTGTTGGGATGGGTGTCAGTCAACCCCTCAGAGTAGGAGAAACCTGCAGTGGCCCATGAGGCCACGCCCATGCTAGAGGTCCAGCTTGAGCACAAACACGCATTGTGAGCCCCTGAGCCCCATTTTCAAATGAGGCCTCTCGGTAGTGGACCAAGAGCCCGCATATTGGCTTACCATGCCCCGTTTTCAAATGAGGCCTCTCGGTAGTGGACCAAGAGCCCGCATATTGGCTTACCATGCCCAGAGTCCCCAATCCTATCCAAAGGTGAGATTTTCCAGTCATCCGTAACTGGGGCTCTGCTCTGGAATCCCTCTTTTGGAGGGACCCCTGAGACACAAAACAGGACTCCGCCCATCCCACAGAATAACCCCAATCTCTTGGGAGCCGGGCCAAATCCGCAGCGAAGGAGAATCATCCAAAGCCCATGAGGCCACATCTCAATTCCACGGCCATCCTTGACACAAAATCCAGAGCTACTACCTCAAACTTGCCCCTGTGTCTTATCCTGAGGATCTCCCCTCACGGTCTGTAGATCAGTCTTGCCATACCATTGGACCAAAACCTACCCAGAGTTTGTGTTTTCGGAATTCTGTCCCCATAGCCCGGGCCCACACACACACCAGGATGGTGCCTCTGGAGCCACACCACAGGACTATGCCAGGCCTCTCAAAGAAAACTTTGCCCATTCCATTGGCCACAACCCTATAGATTGGAGAAAGCTACAAGGTCCCTGAGACCATCCCAATTGAGTACTCATCCCTGGACCAAAAGGCACTTTTTGATAAAACCTGAGGAACTATCTCTACTCAGACTTGCAGACAGATGTCCCCAGAGACAGAAGTTTGAACCATACAGGCACCTAGGGCCTAATCTGAACCCTAGCTAGGTTTACAGGCATCACTTCTCAGAGGCCTGTTCTCGAATACCAGCATATGGGTATTTCCTGAGGAACAAAACACAACACCTCTCGTTTCCAGATGGGAACCTTGCTATTTGGAGCTGTGTCAAAACTTCTGGGTAGGAGAAACCTGCAGGGCCCCTGAGCCACCATCACATTCCAGGGTCTCCATGGAACCAATCCGCATTATGACCCATCAGAATGAGAGTCCATTTCAACACACCCCCCTGGGGAGCTCGGCCAGAGCCAGCAGAACGAATCTACTTTGTCCCTAGGAGGCAATGGGAATGCGAGGTGGGGTGTGCAGGCATCCATGCTTAGAACCATGCTCTCGATCTTTCTGTATGGGGCATCCCTGAATCATCCAATAGGACTCACCTGTCCCAAAGATGGAAACCTTGCTGTTTGGAGCAGCTTACAACACCCAGAGCTAAAAATCCTCCATGGATTCATGAGGCCACCCCTCCATGGGGCCATGATGGGGCCATCATGGTCGCAAACTTCAGCCTCAACCAACGTCTGATTCTCGCACTTACTTCAGATGCTGGAGATCTCGATGTAGCCTCTTCAGAGTGGGCCTGCCGTGCCTTCAGCCCAAAACCTTACCCTAGTTTGTGTTTTCAGAGTTCTGTCCTCACACTCATGGCCCACAAGTCCTCCAGACTGGGAATTCTGGAGCCAAAATGCAGTACTCTGCCTATACACCAGAAGAAAAAAGTGCTCTATGGGACTGCCCAGAAACCCCATATGAGGATCTATCTGCAAGGCCCTTGACCGCACCCCAATTTCCTTGGCCATCCTGTGCACAAATGCTCTGGCTGACATACCCTGAGCCCAGACCTCCCGTCAGACATCCAGACAGCTGGCCTCATATCCAGCAGATCGGTCCCACCATGGCCCTCAGCCATCATATCTTCCCAACCTGTGTTTTCAGGCATCTGTCCCTAGACCTTATCTCAAATCCCTGCACATGGGGGAAACTTATGGTCAAAGGAGAACTCCTCCTCCCCCATAGCAAGAAACCTTGTTTTTTGGAAGGGGGTCAAAATCAACCTCTCAGAGTAGGAGAAAACTGCAATTTCCCACTAGGCCACGCCCATGCTTGAGGGCCGCCTTGGGCACAAACATGAATTGTGACCTTCAGCATGAGCCCCGTTTTCATATGAGGCCTCTCAGTAGTGGACCGAGGGCATGCATATCGGGCTTGCCATGCCACTAGGCCCCAATCCTAACCAAAGGTGGAGTTTACAGTTGCCCGTACCTGGGGCTTTGCTCTGGATTCCCACTTTTGGAGGGATACCTGAGATAGAAAACAGGACTTCTCCCTTCCCACAGAATGTCCCCAAACTAATGAGAGCCCGGCCAAATCCCCAGATAGGGAGAATCATCCATGGTTCATGAGGCCACCCCTCCATTCCAT
Source organism: Enhydra lutris kenyoni (assembly GCF_002288905.1). Classification (NCBI taxonomy): domain Eukaryota; kingdom Metazoa; phylum Chordata; class Mammalia; order Carnivora; family Mustelidae; genus Enhydra; species Enhydra lutris. The sequence continues at coordinate 53,077 of NW_019154293.1, forward strand.
GGCCATACTTGACACAAAATCCAGAGACAAAAGCCTGAGATACCACCTCACACTAGCCCTTATGTCATATCCCAAAGAGCTCCCTTCATGGTCTGTATAAGGGACTTGCCATACCCTCTTCCCAAAACCTACCACGAGTTTCTGTTTTCAGAATTCTGTCCACAGAGCTCTGGCCTATGCACGCTTCTGACTGGGGCCTCTGGAGCAACACTGCAGGGCTGTGCCTGCCCTCTCGAAGGAAATTGTTCCCATTACATTGGCCACAACCCTACAGTTTAGGAGAAATGTACAAGGTCCCAAGGACATCCCAATTGTGTAGTGTGCCCTGGACAAAAGGGTGCTTTCTGACACAATCTGAGCAAACACCTCCACTCAGACATGCAGACAGATGTCCCCAGAGACAGGAGATTGAACAGGACAGGCTCCTAGACCCTAATATGAACCTTAGCTTTGGTTTCCAGGTGGCTCTCCTCAGAGGCCTGGCTTCTAATACCAGCAGTTGGGGGTTTCCTGATGTACCAAACGGAACACCTCTCATCTCCACATGGGAAGCTTACTCTTTCGAGCTGTGACAAAACCTCTGGGTAGGAGAATCCTGCACGGCCCCTGAACCACCACCACAATCCAAGGTCTCCATGGACACAAACTCACAAAATGACCCATCCTCATGAGAGTCCATTTCAACTCAGCCCCTGGGGAGCTCGCCCCAGAGCCAGCAGATCGAACCTGCCTTTTTGCTAGGAGCCAATGGGAATGCGAGGTGGGGTGTCCAGGCATCCATCCTCAGAAGCCTGCTCTCAAGTCTTTCCGAATGGGGCATCCCGGAGCCATCCACCCAGACTCGACTGTCCTGCAGAAGGAAATCTTGCAGTTTGGACCAGCTCACAACCCCCAGCATGGGAAAACCTCCATGGCTTCATGAGCACCCCCGCCCACCCTTCATGAAGGGGTCATCATTCATGCAAACTCCAGCCTGAGCCAACGTCTAATACTCGCCCTTAATTCAGATTCTGGAGATCTCGATTCAGCCTCTGCAGTGTGGGCCTGCCATGCCCTCAGCCCCAAACCTAGCCCTAGCTTGTGTTTTCACACTTCCGTCCTTACACTTCTGGCCCACAAGCCTTCCGGATTGGGAATTCCGGAACCACAATGCAGCACTCTGCCTGCCCACCAGAAGAAAAACGTTGTCCTAATGGGCTGCCCAGAAACCCCAAATGAGGATCAACCTACACGGCCCTCGAACTCACCCCAATTTCCTAGGCTGCCCTGGGCAGTAATGTACTCTCTGACACAGTATGAGCCCAGAGCTCCAAAACAGACACCAGACAGCTGGCCACACACCCAGCTCATCAGACCCACCATGGCCTTAGGCTGTCATCTCTTCCAAACCTGGGTTTTCAGGCAACTGAACATAGACCTTATCTCCCATCCCTGCATGGGGGAACCTGATGCACACATCAGAACTCCTTCCCCATGGCAGGAAACCTTGCTGTTGGCATGGTGTCAAGCCTTCATGGTAGGAGAAACCTGCATAGCCCATGAGGCCACGCCCATGCTTGAGGGCAGCCTTGGGCAAAAACACGCATTGTGACCCTCAGCGTAAGCCCCGTGTTCAAGTAAGGCCTCTCTGTGGCTGGACCAGGAGCCCACATATGGGGCTTGTCATGACCCTAGGCCCCCAATACTAGCCAGAGGTCGGGTTGTCCAGTCGCCCAGACCCAGGACTCTTCTCTGGAATCCCTTTTGGAGGGATCCCTTAGGCAGAAAACAGGACTCTTCCCTTCCCACAGAATGACCACAAACTCTTGGGAGATGGGCCAAATCTGCAGGGAGGGAGACTCGACCATGGCCCATGAGGCCACCCCGACACAGCCATCTTTGACACAAAATCCAGAGACAAGAGCCTGAGGGACCGCCTCCCACTCGCCCTTCTTTCATATCCCGAGGAGCTCCCCTCACGGTCTGTAAATCAGGCCTGCCATACACTCGGCCCCAAACCTAAGGCGAGTTTGTGTTTTCAGACTTCTGTCCCCACAGCCCTGACCCACACACCTTCTAGGCTGGGGCCTCTGATGACACACTGCAGGACAGTGCATGCCCTCTTCAAGGAAACTGTGCCCTTTCCATTGGCCACAACACTACAGATTAGGAGAAACCTCCAAGGCTCCCAAGGCCATTCCATTAGTCTAGGCCGCACTGGACAAACAGGGGCATACTGACACAAGCTGAGCCACTACCTCCACTCAGACACATAGACAGATGTCCCCAGAGACAGGAGATTGAACCGGACAGGCCCCTAGTCCCTAATCTGAACCCTAGCTTTGGTTTCCATGCAGCTCTCTTCAGAGGCCTGGTTTCAAATACCAGCATATGGGGGTTTCTGGAGGCACCAAACGGAACACCTCTCGTCTCCACATGGGAAGCTTGCTCTTTAGAGCTGTGTCAAACCCTCCGAGTGGGAGAATCCTGCAGGGCCCATGAGCCACAGCCACATTACAAGGTCCCCATGTACACAAACCCACATTATGTCTCATCAGCATGAGAGTCCAATTCAACTCAGCCCCCTGGGGAGCTCGCAGAAGAGCCAGCAGATCGAATCTGCCTTGTCCCTAGGAGCCAATGGGAATTCGAGGTGGGTTTTCTAGGCATCCATACTTAGAGCCTGGCTCTCGAATCTTTCCATATTGGGCAACCTTGAGCCGTCCAACAAGACTCTCCTTTACCACAGAAGGAAACCTTGGAGTTTGGAGCAGCTCACAACCCAAAGAGTGGGAAAACCTCCATGGCATTATTAGGCCACACCTTCATTCAGGGCCCATCATAGTCGAAAACTCCAGCCTGAGCCAGTGTACGATACTTTGTCCCCAGAGACAGATGATTGAACCAGACTTAACTCTAGGCACTAATCTGAACCCTAGCTTTGTTTCCCAGGTATCATTCCTCAGAGGCCTGTTTTTGAATACAAGCATAGGGTTTTACTTGAGGCACAAAACAGAATACCGCTCATCTCCACATGAGAAGTTTGCAATTTGGAGCTGTGTAAAACTCTCTGGGTAGGAGAATCCTGCAGGGTCCCTGAGCCAAGGACACTTTCTATGGTCTCCCTGGACACAAACCAGCATTGTGACCCGTCAGCATGAGACACCCTGTAAACTCAGCCCCTTTGGCACTTCGCCCCAGAGCCAGGAGATCAAAACTGTCGTGTTTCTCAGCTGCAATGGTAACGCAAGATGGGCTTTCCAGGCATCCATGCGGAGAGCTCTGCTATCCAATCTTTCCATATAGGAGACCCTGGAGCCATCTAACCAGACTCGCCCTGTAGAATGACACATTGCTGTTTGGAGCATCTCACAAGCCCCAGCATAGGCAAACCTTCATGGCCTCATGAGGCCACCCCTCCATTCGTTGGTCATCATGGACACAAACACCAGGGTGAGCTGACATCTGACAATCGCCCTTACTCAGGGGTTGGAGATCTTGAATCATCTGCTGCACTTTGGAACTGCCATGCGCTCGGCACTGAACTTAACGGTAGCTTGTGTTTTCAGACTTCCATTCTCACACTCTGGGCCCGCAAGACCTCCACATTGGGAATTCTGGAGACACAATGCAGCCTTCTGCCGGCCCACCAGAAAGAAGTGCCCTATGGGTCTGCCCAGAAACCCCATATGAGGACCCACCTGCACGGCCCTCGACAGCACCACAATGTCCTAGGCTACCCTGTGCACTAATGCTCTGCCTGAGCCCCGACCTCCTGTCAGCCGCCCAGGTATCAGGCCCCATATCCTGCAGGTGGGACCTGCATGGCCTGAGGTCGTCAGCTCTACAGAACGGGTATTCAGGCATCTATCGAAAGACATTATCTCAAAACCCTGCCTGTGGAGGAACCTGAAGCACAAGAGTACTCCTCCTTCCGCATCGCAGGAAACCTGGCTGTTGGGATGGGTGTCAAAACCTGAGTGGGAGCCAGCTGCATGGGCCATGAGACCACACCCAATCAGGAGGGCCACCGTGTGCACAAATAGGAATTTTGACACTCAGCTTGAGCCCACTTTCAATCAAGGTAGCTGGTCCAGGACCCCAACACAAGGACTGCCATGCCCCTAAGCCACATCCTAACCCTCGCTGAGGTTATCCAGGCAACGGGAACCAGAACCCCTCTCTGTAATCTCTGTTTGGGCAGGACCCCTGAGATAGAAAAAAGCACTCATCCCTTGTGCCAGAAAGACAACAGAACCTTGGGAGCTGGTCAGAATCCCCAGAGAGGAAGAATATCTCATGGCCCCATGAGCCCACTCCTACATCCCGTGGACATCCTAGACACACAATCCAGACAGAAAAGGCTGTGTCCCAGCCTCCCGAATTTCAAATCCCAAGGAGGTTCTCTCAGGGTCTGCAGATCGGACCTGTCATCACCTCGCCCCTAAACCTAACCCGAGTTTGTGTCTGCAGACTTCTGTCCCCCAAGCTCTGACCCTCATGTCCTCCATCCTGGGGGGAGCCTCCAGAGCCTCACCACATGATCTGGCCTGTCCTTCCGAAGGAAACGCTGCCCATCACAGTTGCTCAAACCCACCAGTTTAGGAGAAACCTGCAAGGCCCTTGAGCCCACCCCAATTGCATAGGCCACTCTGGACAAAAATGCGCAGTCTGACACACCCTAGGCACATGCCTCCAGGTAGACACGCAGGTCAAAGGCCCTGAGTCAGAAGATTGAACCTGATATACCTTAGGACCTCATTGAAACCCTACATTAGGTTTTCAGGCATCTGTTCCCAGAGTCCTGTTCTGGAATACAAACAGATGGCTTAACATGTGGTCCCTGAGACACACAAGAGAACCGCTCTTGTCCCCAGCAGGAAACCTTGCTTTTGGGACCTGGGTCGAACCCTCAGGGTAAGAGATACCTGCATGGAAATATCCATAATAGCCAAACTATGGAAAGAACCTAGATGTCCGTCAACAGATGAATGGATAAAGAAGAGGTGGTATATATATACAATGGAATACTATGCAGCCATCAAAAGAAATGAATTCTTGCCATTTGCAATGATGTGGTTGGAACTAGAGGGTATCATGCTTAGTGAAATAAGTAAATAAGAGAAAAACAACTATCATATGATCTCCGGGATATGAGGAAGTGGAGATGCAACGTGGGATGTTAGGGGGGTAGGAGAAGAATAAATGAAACAAAATGGGATCAGGAGGGAGAAAAACAATAAGTGACTCTTAATCTCACAAAACAAACTAAGGGTTGCTGTGGGGAGGAGGATTGGGAGAGGGGTGTGGAGTTATGGACATTGGGTAGGGTATGTGCTATGGTGAGTGCTGTGAAGTGTGTAAACCTGGCGATTTACAGACCTGTACCCCTGGGGATAAAAATACATTATACGCTTATTAAAAAATAAAAAATAAATTTTAAAAAAAAGAATCCTGCAGGGCCCCTGAGCCACAACCACATTCTAAGGTCTTCCTAGACAACAACCTGCATTGTGACCTGTCAGGATGAGAAACCCTGTCAATTCAGCCCCCATGGAGCTTTGCCCAGAGCCAGCAGATCAAACATAGCCAGTTCCTTGGCTGCAATGGTAATGGGAAGTGGGCTTTCCAGGCATCCATGCAGAGAGATCTGCTACCCAGTCTTTCCATATGGGGGACCCTGTAGCCCTTTCACCGGATTTCCCCTGTCCCTCAGAAGGACACTTTGCTGTTTGGAGCAGCTCACATGCACCAGCGTGGGAAAGCCTCCATGGCCTCTTGAGGCCACACTTCCATTTGTGGTTCATCATGGACACCAACTCCAGCGTGAGCGGACATCTGGCACTCGCCCTTCCTCAGGTGGTGGAGATCTCGAAACAGCCGCTGCACATTGGAACTGCCATCCGCTCTGCACCTAATTTAACCGTAGATTGTGTTTTCAACTTCTGTCCTCACACTCCTGGCCCACAAGCCCTCCAGATTGGGCATCTTGGAGCCACAACGCAGACTTTTGCCTGCCCACCAGAAAGAAGTAGTGCCCTATGGGTCAGACCAGAAACCTCACATGAGGATCAAAGTGCATGGCGATGATGGCACCCCAATATCATAGACAGCGCTGTGCACTAATCCTCTGTCTGACACAGCCAGAGCCCCAACCTCCTCTCAGCCACGGAGATAGCATGCCCCATATCCTGCATGTAGTACCTGCCCTGTCTGGAGGCCTTCATCTCTATCCAACCTGGGGGTTCAAGCATCTGTCCCCAGACCTTAGCTCAAATCCCTACCTATGGGGGAACCTGAAGCACAAGAGAGTACTCCTTCCCAAGGCAGGAAATCTGCCTGTTGGGATGGATGTCCAGCCCTCAGAGTAGGAGCCTGCAGCATGGCCCATGAGACTACGCCCACTCAGGAGGTCTGGCTGGACACAAACAGGCATTGTGATCCTCAGCCTGAGCCCTATTTCAAACAAGACCCTTGGGAGTTGGACCAGGAGCCCACAGAGCAGGCCTGCCATGGCCCTAGGCCCAAATCCTACCCCTCAGTCAGTTCATCCAGGCGCCTGAACCCAGACCCCTCTCTGGGATCCCTGTTTGTGCGGGACCCCTGAGACAGAAAACAGCACTCTTCCCTTTCCCCATGAAGACACCAAATTCTTGGGACCCGGACAGAATGCCCAGTGAGGAAGAATCTCCCACGGCTCCATGAGGCCACCCCTCCATTCCGTGGCCATCCTTGACACACAATCCAGACAGAAAAGCCTGTGCTACCACCTCCCACCTGCCCAAATTTCAAATCCCGAGTAGCTGCCCTCAGGATCTGCAGATCGGGCCTGCCATTACCTCGCCCCTAACCCTAATCCGAGTTTGTGTCTGCAGATTTCTTTCCCCAAAGCCCTGGCCCACATGCCCTTCAGGATGGGACCTCCAGAGCCACAACAGCACTGGGACTGCCCTCCCGAAGAAATTCTGCCTGTCACTGTTGCCCAAACCCTTTATAGTAGGATAATCCTGCAATTCCCCTGAGCCCACCACAATTCTGTAGGCCGCTCTGGTCAAAAATGCATAGTCTGACACAACCTCGGCACCTACATTCAGGCAGACATTCAAGTCAATGGCCCTGAGTCAGAAGATTGAACCTGACATGCCCCTAGGACCTCATCGGAACCCTAACTTAGGATTTCAGGCATCTGTCCCCAGAGGCCTGTTCTGGAATACCAACATATGGTCCAATATGTGGTCTCTGAGCCACACAACAGAACACCTCCCGTCCCCAGAAGGAAACCTTGTTCATGGGAGCTGGGTCCAACCCTCAGTGTAGCAGAATCCTTCATGGCCTCTGAGCGACCACCAAATTCTAAGGTCTCCCTGGACACTAAGCAGCATTGTGACCCATCAGCCTGAGAACCCCTGTCAACCCAGCCCCCTTGGATCGTCGCCCCAGAGCCAGCTGATTGACCTGCCCTGTTCCTCGGTTGCAATGGTAACTTGAGGTGGGCTTAGGAATCCATGTGAATAGCTCTGCTATCCAATCTTTTAATATGGAGGACCCTGGAACCCTCTAACCGGACTTCCCCTGTTCCACAGAAGGACACCTTGCTGTTTGGAACAGCTCACAAGGCCCAGCGAGGAAAAGCCTCCAAGGCTTCTTGAGGCCACCCCACCATTCGTTGGCCATCATGGATACAAACTCCAGGGTGAGCAGACAGCTGACACTCGCCTTACTCAGGTACTGGGGATCTCAAAACAGCCGCTACACATTGGAGTTGTCATGCACTCGGCACTGAACTTAACCGTAGATTAAGTTTTCAGACTTCTGTCCTAATACTCCTCGCTGCAAGCCCTCCATGTTGGGAATACTGGAGCCACAGCTCAGCCTTCTGTCTGCCCACCAGAAAGAAGTGCCCTATGGGTCTGCCCAGAAACCCCACAGGAGGATACACCTGCACGACCCTCAATGGCACCCCGATATCATAAGCAGCCCTGTGCACTAATGCTCTGTCTGACAGAGCCTGAGCCCTGAACTCCTGTCAGCACCCAGATAGCGGGCCCCATATCCTGCAGGTGGGACTTGCCTTGGCCCAAGGCCGTCATCACGAACCAACCTGGTTGTTCAGGATCCTGTCCCCAGAACTTAGCTCAAATTCCTGCCCCTGGGGGAACATGAAGAACAAAAGAGTACTCCTCCTTCCCCATGGCAGGAAAACTGAATGTTGTGATGGTTATCTAATCCTCAGTGTGGGAGCCAGCTGAATGGCCCATGAGAACACACCCACTCAGAAAGGTCAGTTGGGCACAAACACATATTGTGGTCCTCAGCCCGAGACCCCTTTCAAACAAGTCCCTTTGGGAACTGGACCAGGAGCCCACAGAGCAGACCTGTCATGCCCTTGGCCCAAATCCTTACCCTTGGTGGGGTTATCCAGGTGCCCCAACGCAGAACCCGTCTTTGGAATCCCTGTCTGCGTGGGAGACCTGACAGAAAACAGCACTCTTCCCTGACCCCAGAAAGACACCAAACACTTGGAAGCCAGACAGAATCCCCAGACAAGAAGAATCTCCCGGGGTATCATGAGGCCACCCCTCCATTCCGTGGCCATCCTAGACACACAATCCAGACAGAAAAGCCTCTGTTTCTGCCACCCAGCCACCGGAATTTCAAATCCCGAAGTGCTGTGCTCAGGGTTTGCAGATCGGGCCTGCCATCACCTCGCCCCTAATCCTTACCCGAGTTTGTGTCTGAAGAGTTCAGTCCCAAAGCCCTGACCCACATTCCCTCCAGGATGGGGCCTCCAGAACCACACTGCATCACTGGGCCTGCTCTCCCGGGGAAACTCTGTCCGTGTCAGTTGCCCAAACCCTCCAGATTAGGAGAAACTTGCAAGGTCCCTGAGCCCACCCCAAATTCATAGGCCGCTCTGGAAAAAATGTGCAGTTTGAAACAACCTCAGCACCAACGTACAGGAACACACGAAGGTCAATGGCCCTGAGTCAGAAGATTGAACCTGCATGCCCTAGGACCTGATCGGAAACCCAGCTTAGGTTTTCAGGTCTCTGTCCCAGGAGGCCTGTTCTGGAAATACACCATATGTGCCAACATGTGGTCCGTGAGCCATATAACAGAACCACTCCTGTCCGAGAAGGAAATCTCGCTCTTGGGAACTGGGTCCAACCCTAAGGGTAGGAGAATCCTGCACGGCCCCAGAGCCACCGCCACATTCTAGGGTCTCCCTGGACACTAAGCAGCATTGTGACCCATCAGACCCATCCGTCAACTCAGATCCCTTGGAACTTCGAACCAGAGCCAGCGGAGCAAGCCTGCCCTGTTCCTCGGATGCAATGGGAACGTGAGGTGGGATTTCCAGGCATTCATGCAGAGAGCTCTGCTAAGGAATCTTTCTATATGGGGGACCCTGGAGCCCTCGAACCGGACTTCCCCTGTCCTGCAGAAGGATACCTTGCTGTTTGGAGCAGCTCAAAAGCTCCAGCTTGGGAAAGCCTCCAAGTCTTCTTGAGGCCACCCCACCATTCGTTGGCCATCATGGATGAGCAGACAGCTGGCACTCGCCCTTACTCAGGTGCTGGAGAGCCTGAAACAGCCACTGCACATTGGAACTGCCATGAGCTTGGCACTGAATTTAACAATAGCTTGTGTTTTCAATTCTGCCCTCACGCTCCTGACCCCCATGCCCTCTTAATTGGGAATTCTGGAGCCACAACGCAGCCTTCTGCCTGCCCACCAGAAAGAAGTGCCCTATGGGTCTTACCAGAAATGCTACATGAGGATCCATCTGCACGGCCCTCGACGGCACTCCAATATCATAGGTCACCCTGTGACCTAATGCTCTGTCTGGCACAACCTGAGCCCTGACCTCCTGTCAGCTACCCAGATAGTGGGCCCCATATCCTGCAGTTGGTGCCTGCCGTAGCCTGAGGCCATCATCTCTACCCAACCTTGGGATTCAGGCATCTGTCCCCATACCTGAGCTCAAATCCCTGTCTATTGGGGCACCTGAAGCACAAAATGGTACTCATCTTTCCCATGGCAGTAAACCTGGCTGTTGGGATGGGTGTCCAACACTCAGAGTGGGAGCCAGCTGCATGGCCCATGAGATCACGCTCACATCAAGATCTCCTGCATCTGAAGTCAGGACTAGTATCAGATGTTGGCTCAGGCTGGAGTTTATGTCCATGATGGCCCCTTAATGAAGGGGGTTCCTTATGAGGCCATGGAGGTTTTCCCATACTAGGGGTTGCTAGGTGCTCCAAACTGCAAGGTTTCCTTCTTTGGGACAGGCGAGTCCTGTTGGGTGCTTCAAGGATGCCCCATATGGAAAGATTTGAGAGCAGGGCTCTAAGGATGGATACCTGGAAACCCCACCTTGCATTCCCATTGGCTTCTAGGGACATGGCAGGCTTGATCTGTTGGCTCTGTGGTGAGCTACCCAGGGGGTTGTGTTGAAATGGATTCTCATGTTGATGGGTCTTAATGTGGGATTGTGTCCATTGATGTCTTGGAATGTGGCGGTCGCCCAGTGGCCCTGCAGGATGCTCCTACCTGGAGTGTTTTACACAGCTCCCAATGGCATGGTTTCCATGTGGAGACGAGAGATGTTCTGTTTTGTGCCTCAGGAAACCCCCATATGTTTTTATTCGAAACCAGAACTCGGGGCGAGATGCATGCAAACCTAAGCTATTTTCAGATTAGGGTCCAGGGGCATGTCCAGTTCAATCTTCGCTCTCTGGGGACATCTGTCTGTGTGTCTGAGTGGAGGCGGTTGCTCAGGTTGCATCAGAAATGGCTTTTTGTCCAGGGTGGACTACGTTATTTGGATGGGCTCGGGGGCATTATAGGTTTCTCCTAACCTGTAGGTTTGTGGTCAATGGACTGGGCACAGTTTCTTTCAGGGGGCAGGAACAGTATTGCAGTGTTGCTCCAGAGGCCCCAGCCTCGAAGGTGTGTGGGCCAGGGCTGTAGGGACAAAAATCTGAAAACACAAACTCGGGTTAGGGTTTGGGCAGAGGGTATGGTAGGCCTGATCTACAGGCCATGAGGGGAGGATCTAGGGATATGAAAGAAGTTTGAGTGTGAGGCAGTCGCTCAGGCTTTAGTCTCTGGATTTTGTGTCAAGGATGGCCGAGGAATGCAGAGTTGGCCTCGTGGGCCATGGACGATTCTCCCTCTCTGGGGATTTGACCCGGCTCCCAGTTGTTTGGGATCATTGTTTGGGAAGGCAGGAGTCATTTTTCTGCCTCAGGGATCCCTCCAAAAGAGGGATTCCAAAGCAGTGCCTGAGGTACGGGCAATCAAAAACCCCAACTTTGGTAAGGATTGGGGCCTAGGGGCATGGCAAGCCCGATATGTGGGCTCTTGGTCCAGCTACCAAGAGGCCTCATTTGAAAATGGGGCTGAGGCTGAGGGTCACCATGGGTGTTTGTGCCCAAGCAGCCCTGAAACATGGGCATGGCCTCATGGGCCAAGCATGTTTCTGGACTCTGACAGTTTGACTTTGACCCCCATCACAACAGCAACATTTCTTTCCATGGGAAAGTTGCATCCAGTTTTGTGCATCAGGACCCCCCATATGCAGGGATTTGAGAGAAGATCTAGGGACAGATGCCTGTAAACCCAGGTTGGGAAGAGATGACGGCGGAGGGTCATGGGGAGTTCAATCTGCTATATATGCGGCCAGCTGTCTGTGTGTGAGACAGGAGGTCTGGGCTCAGGCTGTATCAGACAGAGCATTAGTGCACAGGGTGGCCTAGGATATTGGGATGTGGTTGAGGACCGTGCAGGTGAATCCTCATTTGAGGTTTCTGGTCAGCCCCATTGGACACTTTTCTTCATCTGGTGTACATGCAGACTGCTGTGTTGTGGCTCCATAAGTCCCCATGTGAAGGGTTTCTGGGCCAGAAGTGGGAGGATGGAAGACTGACAACAAAATCTAGGGTTAGGTTTCGGTCAGAGGGCATGGCAGGCCCACTCTGTAGAGGCTGAATCGAGATCCCCAGCATCTGAAGTAAGGGCAAATATCAGACATTGGCACAGGCTGGTGTTTGTGACCATGATGGCTCCTGAATGGAAGGGTGGCCTCATGAGGCCATGGAGGTTTTCCTACTCTGGGGGAAGTGAGCTGCTCCAAACCGTGTTTCCTTCAGTGGGACAGGCGAGTCCTATTGCATGGCCCAAGGATGCCCTATACAGAAAGACTCGAAAGCAGGGCTCTAAGGATGAATGCCTGTAAACCCCACCTCACATTTCCACTGGCTCCTAAGGACAAGGGAGTTTCAATCTGCTCGCTCTGGGCAGAGATACCCAGGGTGCTTATTTGAAATGGACTCTCATGAGGTTGGGTCAAAATGCGGGTTTGTGTCCATGGAGACCCTGGAATGTGGCGGTGGCTCAGGGTCCCTGCAGGATTCTCCTACCTGGAGGGTTTCACATAGCTCCCCATAGCAAGCTTCCCATGTGGAGAGGAGAGGTGTTCTGTTTTGTGCCTCAGGAAACCCCCATATGCTGGTATTGGAGACAAGGCCTCTGAGAAGATATGCCTGCAACCTAACCTAGGGATCAGATTATGGCCTAAGGGCATGTCCGGTTCCTTCTGTTTGTGGCGACATCTGTCTGTGTGTCTGAGTGGAGGTAGTTGCTCAGGTTGTGTGAGAAAGCACCTTTTTGTCCATGGCGGACTGAGCAACTGGGATGGCCTCAGGGGAACTGTAGGTTTCTCCTAATCTGTAAGGTTGTAGCCAATGGAACAGCCCGAGTTTCCTTTGAGAGGGAAGGCACAGCCCTGTGTTGTCACTCCAGAGGCCTCAGCCTGAAATCTGTGTGGACCAGGGCTATGGGGACAGAACTGTGAAAACACAAACTCGGCTTAGGTATTTGGCTGAGGGGAGGTCCTCTGGATAGGAAATAATGGCGAGTGAGGCCATAGCTCAGGCTTTGGTCAATGGATTTTGTGTCAAGGATGGCCATGGAATGTAGGGGTGGTCTCATGGGCCATGAACGATTCTCCCTCTCTGGGGATTTTGCCTGGTTCCCAATCAGCTGGGGTCATTCTGTGGGAAGGGAGGAGTCCTGTTTTCTGTCTCAAGGGTCCCTCCAAAAGAGGGATTCGAGAGCAGAGCCCCAGGTATGGACGACCAGAAAACCCCACCTTTGATTAGAATTGGGGCCTAGGGTTATGGCCAGCCCAATATGCAAGCTCTTGGACGAGTTTCTGAGAGGCCTTATTGGAAAACGGGTTCACACTGAGGGTCTCAGTGCATGTTTGTGCCCAAGGTGACTCTCAAGCATGGGCATGGCCTCATGGGCCATGCAGGTTTATCCTACTCTGAGTATTTGACTTTGACCCCCATCAGCATCCCAATAGCAAGATTTCTTGAAATGGGAAAGGAGGAGTTCTGTTCTGTGTATCAGGGTCCCCCAGGTGCAAGGATTTGAGATCATGTCTGTGGAGAGATGTCTGAAAACCCAGGTTCCGTAGAGATGATGGCAGAGGGCCCTGGCAGTTCTGATATGCTGGATATGCATTCAGCTAACTGGGTGGCTAACGGGAGATCTGGACTCAGGCTGTATTAGAGAGAACAACAGTGCACAGGGCGGCCTATGAAATTGAGGTTCCATTGAAGTCTGTGCACGTTGATCCTCATTCATGTGCTTGTGCAGCCCCATAGGCAACTTTTTCCTTCTGCTGGGTATGCAGAGTGCTGTTGTGCCTCCAGAATTTCCAATTTGGAGATCTTGTGGAGCAGAAGTGTGAGGATGGAAGTCTGAAAACACAAGCTAGTATTAGGTTTAGGGCCTAGGGACTGGCAGACCAATCTGCAGAGGCTGAATCGAAATCTCCAGCATCTGAAGTAATGGTGAGTGGCAGAAGTTCCCTCAGGCTGGAATTTGTGTCCATGATTGCTGCCTAATGGAGGAGTAGCCTCATGAGGCCATGGATGTTTCCCCATTCTGGGGCTTGTGAGCTGCTCCAAAGCACAAGGTTTCCTTCTGCAGGACATGGGGAGTTCTGTTTGTTGGCTTAATGCTCCCCCATATTGAAAGATTCGAGAGCAGGGCTCTATGTTGAATGCTTGGAAACCCCTCCTAGCATTCCCATTGGTGCCTAGGAATAGTGCAGGTTCCATCAGCTGCCTCCAGGGCGAACCGAGAAGGATGAGTCTCATGATTTTGGGTCACAATGCGGGTTTGTGTCCATGGAGACCTTGGAATGTGGCGGTGGTCAGTGGCCATGCAGGATTCTCATGCCCTGAGGCTTTGACACAGCTCTACATAATAGGTTCCCTTCTGGGGACAGAGGGTGCTCTGTTTTGTGCTCAAATATAAGGGCCTGGTTAGCCAGAGGAACTTAGTTGCAAACCCCAGATATAGGGGCGGGTCAGGCCGGATGGAGACATCCAATCAGTGCGGCACGCATATATTTACTGTGGTGAGTTGAAATCCCATTGGCACCTGTGTGTCGGCCAGGCTCAGCCGCCTCTATAAATGTTAGTCTGTGAGGCTGGGGTTGGGGGATAGTAGGAGGAGTTAGAATAGCCATTAGAATAGCTGTTAGGAAAGCCGTTAGAATAGCCGTTGGGATAGCTGTTAGGGTAGTCTTCGGGAGAGTCAGACCGTCGTGGTCATCATGATCGTTGGGAGCGTTGTGGTCGTCCTGGTCATCATAGACATAGGCAGCGCCGCCACGGCAAACAGCCTCGCCTCCAGCAGGCTCACCATGGCGAACGGCCTCGCCTCCAGCAGCCTCGCCACAGTGAGCGGCCTCGCCACCCTGGGCCTTGGCCCCGGCATAAGAGGCCTCACTGCCCTGGGTCGCGGCGCCGCCGTGAGCAGCCACACCAGAGCAGCCTCAATCGGAGTAGTGGCCCTGTCCAGGGAGTGACCTGGTCAGTAGTGGCCTCGTCCAGAGTGACCTCTTCTTGGGAGCAGCCCCGTCCAGGGAGCAGCCTCGTCCTGGGAGTGGCCTTGCCCAGAGCTACCTCATCTGGAGCGGCCTTCTTGGGAGTGACCTTGTCGGGGTCATCGTAGTCATCTCTTCATAAGAGATGGCCCTTAACAGTCAGTTTGATTTTCTATGCTTGGTGCGAGATAAAGCTTTGTTTGATTTTCGCTTTGTGTCAGTCTCGTTCCGTTGATCACGGACCCTAACACTCAGGGACTCCCTTTGTTGGTATTCGAAACTAGTGCTCTGGGAACAGATGCCTGAAAACTTAAGCTAGGATTCAGATTAAGGCTAGGGGCATATCAGGTTCAATCTTCTGTCTCTAGGGACATTTATCTGGGTGTCTGCCAGGAGGTAGGGGCTCAGGGTGTTTCAGGGTGGCATACAAAATTGGGGAGGCTCCAGGGGCCTTGCAGGGTTCTCCTAATCTGGAGGGAATTGGCAACTGTAAATGGCATAGTTTCCTTTGGGAGTGCAGGCACAGTCCTGTGGTGTGGCTCTGGATGCCTCAACCTGTAATGTGTGTTTGCCCAGGGCTTTGGGAACATATGTCTGGAAACACAAACTCGGGTTATGGTTAGGGCCGAAGTTGTGGAGGTACAATATAGAGACCCTGATGGTAGCTCTCCAGGATCTGATATTAGGGCAAGTGTGAGGTTGTATCTTAGGCTTTTGTCTCTGGATTTTGTGTCTAGGATTAGAAGCAGTGTAGGGGTGGCCTCATGGGACCTTGGAAGATTCTCTGTCTCTGGGGATTCTACCAGGCTCTCAATAGTTTGGTGTCATTCTAGGGGAAGGTAAGAGTCCTGTTCTCTGTCTCAGGGGTCCCCTAAATAGAGGGATTCCAGAGACGGACTCTGGGTACAGGTGCCTAGAAAACAATACTGTGTGTTAGGATTTGGGCCTAGGACCAAGGAAGGCCTTGGTCCTATATGTGGGCTCTTAGATATGTGGGCTCTTAGATATGTGGGCTCTTAGTCCAGCTCCTGCAGGGGCCTTACTGAAAATAGGTTCAGGCTGAGGGTCACAATGCGTGTATATGTCCAGGGCGGCCCTCATTAGTTTGTGTGGCCTAATGGGCCATGCTGGTCTCACTCCAAGTGTTACACACCCATACCAACAGCAAGTTTTCCTGCCATGGGGAAGGAGGAGTACTCTTTTGTGCATCAGCTTCCCCCATATGAAGGGATATGAGATAAGGTTGGATTACAGATGCCAGAAAAGCTAAGTTGGGTAGCGATGACGGCCTATGGCCATGGCAGGTCCCATCTGCTGGATATGCATCCAGCTATCTGGGTGGCTGACAGGAGGTCTGGGTTCAGGCTGTGTCAGACAGAGCATTAGTGCACAAGTCCGCCTATTAAATTGGGGTGCTTTCAAGGGCAATGAAGGTAGATCCTCATCTAGTGATTTGGGGCAGCCCATAGGGAAGTTTTCCTTGTGGTGGGCAGGCCTAGTGCTACTTTGTGGCTCCAGAATTCCCAATCTCGAGGTATTTGGGGCCAGGAATTTAAGGACGAAAAGTGTGAAAATACAAGCTAGGATTAGGTTTAGGGCCTAGGGCATGGCAGGTCCAGTTCCTGGAGGCCTTCCTGGACAAACAGGGGCATTCTGTAAACAAGATGAGCAACTATCCCCATGCAGACACAGAGACAGATGCCCCAGAGACATAAGATTGAACCGGATAGGTCCCTAGGCCAAAATATGTACCCTAGCTTTGGTATCCAGGCGTCCCTCCTCAGAGCCTTGGTTTCGAATAGCAGCATATGGGTGTTTCCCAAGGCACCTGAAAGAACACCTCTCATTCCCACATGGGAAGCTTGCTCTTTGGCCCTGTGTCAAATACTCCATGTAGGAGAATCCTGCAGTACCCCTGAGCCACAGCCACATTCCAAGGTCTCCATGGACACAAACCACATTATGACCAATCTTCTTGAGAAATCATTTCACCTCAGTCCCCTGGGTAGTTCGCACAAGATCCAGCAGATGTAACCTGCCTTGTCACAAGAAGGCAATGGGAATGCGATACCTGGGGTGTCCAGGGTTCCATCCCTAGAAAGACATGGAGTCTTTCCAAATGGGGTGTCCTGCAGCCATCCAAGAGGATGCGACTGTCTGGCACAAGGAAGATTTGCGGTTGGGAACAGCACAGAAGCCCCAGTATGGGAAAACTTCCTGGCCTCATTAGATCCCCCTTAATGAAGGGGCCATCATGGACACAAACTTTACCCTCAGCCATGGTTTGATAGTCTGCCTGACTTCAGATGCAGAAGATCTCGACACAGCCTCTGCAGAGTGGGATGCAGTGCCCTTGGCCCACAACGTAACCCTGGCTTGTGTTTTCAGAAATTTGTCCTCACACTCCTGGCCCACAAGCCCTCAAGACTGGGAATTCTGGAGCCATAACGCAGCACTCTGCCTGCAGAGCAGAAGAGAAACGTTGCCCTGTGGAGCTGCCCAGAATCCCAGAATGTGGCTGAAACCTGCAGTGCCCTCTACCGCACCCAATTTCATAGTTTTCCCTGGTCACTAATGCTCTGTCTGACACAGCATGAGCCCAGAACTCCCGAAATACACCCGACTGCTGACCCCTAACCCAGCACAATGGACCCGCCATGGCCTTAGTCTGTCATCTCTTGCCAACCTGGGTTTTCAGGCATCTGAACCTACACTTATCTCCAATGCCTGCAGAGGGGAGAACCTGAGGTCCAATCAGAACTACTCCTTCCCTTTGGCAGAAACCATGCTGTTTTCATGGTATCAGACCTTCAGGGTAGCAGAAACCTGCATGGCCCATGAGGTCACCACATGCTTGAGGGCCGCCATGTGCACAAACACACATTGTGACCCTTAGCGTGAGCCCCGTGTTCAAGAAAGGCCTTTCAGTGGCTAGACCGAGAGCCCACATATCGGATTTGCCATGACCCTAGGCCCCCAATCCTCACCAGAGTTTGTCTTTTCTAGTCACCTGTACCCACGGCTCTGCTCTGGATTCCTTCTGTTAGAGGGACACCTGAGGCAGAAAACAGGTCTCCTCTTTTCCCACAGAATGACCCCAAACTCTTCAGAGAGCCAAGTCCACAGAGAGGGAGATTCATCCATGGAATGTGAGGCCACTTCTCCATTCCATCGACATTCTTGACACAAAATCCAGAGACAAAAGCCTGAGCAACAGCCTCCCACTCGCCCTTCTTTCATATACAGAGGAGCTCCCCTCACGGCCTGTCAATCGGGCCTGCCATACCCTCGGCCCCAAACTTAAGGCGTATTTGTGTTTTCCACTTCTGTCCACACAGCCCTTGCCAACACATGCTTCAGGCTGGGGTCTCTGGAGACAATGCACGAATATGCCTGCCCTCTCCAAGGAAACTGTGCCCATTCTAATGGCCACCACCCTAGAATTAGGAGAATCCATCAAGGCCCCCAAAGCCACCCCATTCCTGGATGCTGCCCTGGACAAACAGGGGCATTCTGACACAAGCTGAGCAACTACTTCCATGCAGGCACATAGACAGATGCCCCAGAGACAGATGATTGAACCATATAGGCCCCTAGGCCCAAATCTGAACCCTTTCTTTGATATCCAGGCTTATCTCCTCAGAGGCCTGGTTTTGAATACCAGCATATGGACATTTCCCAAGGTACCTGAAAGAACACCTCTCATCCCGACATGGGAAGG
The DNA here is from genome assembly GCF_002288905.1 of Enhydra lutris kenyoni. Taxonomy (NCBI): domain Eukaryota; kingdom Metazoa; phylum Chordata; class Mammalia; order Carnivora; family Mustelidae; genus Enhydra; species Enhydra lutris. The sequence goes on from NW_019154293.1 coordinate 71,685, forward strand.
GTGCTCTTTGGCGCTGTGTCAAATGCTCCGTATAGATGAATCTTGCAGGGACCGTGAGCCACCGCCACATTCCAAGGTCTCCATGGACAAAAACCCACATTATGTCCCATCTTCCTGAGAAAACATTTCAACTCATGACCCTGGGTAGCTCACCCTAGATCCAGCAGATGGAACCTGCCTTGTAGCTAGGGGCCAATGGGAATGTGATACCTTTGGTGTACAGGAATCCATCCTTACAAGCCTAACCTCCAGTCTTTCCAAAAGGGGCGGTCTGCAGCCATCTAACAAGACTCGACTGTCCCGCACAAGGAAGATTTGTGGTTGGGAACAGCACACAAGCCCCAGCGTGGGAAAACCTCCATGGCCTCCTTAGACCCCCGTTCATGAAGGGGGTCTAAGGACACAAACTCCAGCCTCAGCAATGGACTGATAGTCGCCCGGAATTCAGATGCAGAAGATCTCGACACAGCATCTGCAGAGTGGGACTTCAGTGCCCTCGGCCCACAACTTAACCCTGGCTTGTGTTTTCAGGCATTTGTCCCACACTTCTGGCAAACAAGCCGTCAAAACTGGGAATTCCGGACCCACAACGCAGCACACTGCCTGCTGAGCAGAAGAAAAATGTTGCCCTGTGGAGCTGACCAGAATCCCACAATGTGGCTGAAATATGCAGTGGCCTAGACCGCACCCCAATTTCATAGGCTTCCCTGGGCACTAATGCTCTCTCTGACATAGCCTGAGCCCAGAACTCATGACAGATACCCAGACAGCTGGCCACACACCCAGCACAATGAACCCACCATGGCATTAGGCCGTCATTTCTTGACAACCTGGGTGTTCAGGTATCTGTACCTAAAACTTATCTCCAATCCCTGCACAATGGGAACCCCATAACCAATCAGAACTCCTCCTTCCCCATGGCAGAAATTCTTTCTGTTTGTCAAACCTTCAGGGTAGGAGAAACCTGCTTGTCCCATGAGGCCACGCCCATGCTTGAGGGCCGCTTTGGACAGAAACACGCATTGTGTCCCTCATTGTGAGCGCCAGGTTCAAGTAAGTTCTCTCAGTCGCTGGACAAAGAGCACACATATGGGGTTTGCCATGTCCCGAGACCCCAAATCCTCAACAGAGTTAGGGTTTCCAGTCTCCCATAACCAGGGCTCTGCTCTGGAATCCCTCTTTTAGAGGGACAACTGAGGCAAAAAACAGGACTCTTCTTTTCCCACAGAATGACCCAAAACTCTTCGGAGTCAGGCCAAATCCCCAGAAAGGGAGACTTGTCCATGGACCATGAGGCCACCCCTCCATTCCATCGACATCCTTGACACAAAATCCAGAGACAAAACCCTGAGCGACTGCCTCCTGCTTGCCATTCCGTCATATACCGAGGAGCTCCCTCACGGCCTGTTGATCGGGCCTGCCATACCCTCGGCACCAAACCTAAGGCGAGTTTGTGTTTTCAGACTTCTGTCCACACAGAAGTGGCCCACACATGCTTCAGGCTGGGGCCTCTGGTGCCAAACTGCACGACTATGTCTGCCCTCTCCAAGGAAACAATGCCCATTCCATTGGCCACAACTCTAAATCCTACAACGCCTCCAAGGACATCCCATCCTGGAGAACGACCTGGACAAACAGGGGCATTCAGACACAAGCTGAGCAACTACCTCCATGCAGACACACAGACAGAGGCACCCAGAGACAGAAGATTTAACCGGATAGGCCCATAGGCCCAAATCTGAACCCTAGCTTTGGTATCCAGGCTTCCCTTCTCAGAGACCTGGTTTTGAATACCAGCATATGGGGGTTTCCAGAGGCACCTGAAAGAACACTTCACATCCCCACATCGGAAGCTTGCTCTTTGGAGCTGTGTCAAACCCTCCGTGTAGGAAAATCCTGCAGGGGCCCTGAGCCACCGCCACATTCCAAGGTCTCCATGGACACAAACCCACATTATGACGCATCCTCCTGAGATTCCATTTCAACTCAGGCACCTGGGTAGCTCGCCACATAGCCAGCAGATAGAACATGGCTTCTCACAAGGAGCCCATGCGAATGCGATACATTGGGTGTCAATGAATCCATCCTTAGAAGCCTAACTTAGAGTTATTATGTATGGGATGTCCTGGAGCCATCCAACAGGACTCGACTGTCCTGCACAAGGAAGACTTGGGGTTTTTAACAGCACAGAAGCCTTAGCGTGGGAAAATATCCCCATGGCCTCATTAAACCCCCCTTCATGAAGGGGCCATCATGGACACAAACTCCAGATTCAGCCAATATCTAAAACTCGCCCTAAGATGCAGAGGACCTCGACAGAGTGGGACTGCAGAGTCCTCGGCCACAACCTAATCATGGCTTGTGTTTTTGGACATTTGTCTTTACACTCCTGGCCCGCAAGTCCTCAAGACAGAAATCTGGAGCAACAACGCAGCACTCTGCCTATTGAGCAGAAGAAAAACGTTGCCCTGTGGAGCTGCCCAGAATCCCACAATATGGCTGAATCCTGCAGTGCCTTCGACTGCACCCCAATTTCAGAGGCTGCCCTGTGCACGAATGATCTGTCTGACACAGCCTGAGCCCAGAACTCCCGACAGACCCCCAGACAGCTGGCAGAAAACAGGACTCCTCCTTTCCCACATAATGACCCCAAACTCTTCAGAGCAGGCCAAATCCCCAGAGAGGAAGACTCGTCCATGTACCGTGAGCCCATCCCTCCATTCCATTGACATCCTTGACACAATATCCAGAGACAAAAGCCTGAGCCATTGCCTCCCACTCGCCCTTCTTTCATACAACAAGGAGCTCCGCTGATGGCCTGTAGATCGGGCCTGTCATAACTCGGCCCCAAACCTATGGCGAGTGTGTGTTTTCAGACTTCTGTACCCACAGCCCTAGACCACACACGTTACAGGCTGGGGCCTCTGGAGCCACACTGCACTATGCCTGCCCTCACCAAGGAAACTGTGTCCATTCCATTGGCCACAACCATATAGATTAGGAGAATCCAACAAGGCCCCCAAGGCCATCCCAATCCTGGAGACCGCCCTGGACAAACAGGGGCATTTTGGCAAAAGGTGAGCAACTACCTCCAGGCAGACACACAGACAGATGCCCCCAGAGAGAGAAGATTGAAACGGATACGTCCCTAGGCCCAAATCTGAAACTGAGCTTTGGTATCAAAGTGTCCTTCCTCAGAGGCTTGGTTTCATACCAGCATTTGGTGGTTTACCGAGGCACCTGAAAAACACCTCTTATCCCCAAATCGGAAGCTTGTTCTTTGGCGCACTGTTAAACTCTCCATGTAGGAGAAGCCTCCAGGGCCCTTGAGCCACAGCCACATTCCAAGGTCTCCATGGACACAAACCCACATTATGTCCCATTCTCCTGAGATACTATTTCAAATCAGCCCCCTGGGTAGCTCTCCCCAGAGCCCGCAGATAGAACATGCCTTGTCACTAGGAGCCAATGGGAATGCGATCCCTGGGGTGTCCAGGGATCCAACCTTAGCAGCCGAACTTGGAGTCTGTCAGTATGGGATGTCCTGGAGCCATCCAACAGGACTCGCCTATTACCCCCAAGGAAGACTTGGAGTTGGGAACAGCACACAAGCCCCAGGGTAGGAAAACCTCCATGGCCTCATTAGACACCTATTCATGAAGGGAATATCATGGACACAAACTCCAGCCTCAGCCAACATCTGGTACGCGCCCTGACATCAGATGCAGAAGATCTCGACACAGCCTCTGCAGAGTAGAACTGTAGTGCCCTTGGCCCACAACTTAAACCTGGCTTGTGTTTTCAGACATTTGACCTCACACACCTGGCCCACAAGCCCTCAATACTGGGAAGTCTGGAGGAACAACACAGCACTCTGCCTGCCAGAAGAATTAAAAGGTTGCCCTGTGGAGCTGCCCAGAATCCCACATTGTGGCTGATACCTGCAGTGCCCTCGACCGCACCCCAATTTCATAGGCTGCCCAGGACACTAATGCTCTGTCTGACACAGCCTGAGCCCAGAACTACCGACATACACCCAGACAGCTGGCCACACTTCAAGCACAATGGACCCACCATGGCCTTAGGTCGTCATCTCTTGCCAACCAGGGTTTTCTGGCATCTGAACCTAGATCTTAACTCCAGTCCCTGCACAGGGGATAAGATGAGTCCCAATCAGAACTCCTCCTTCTCCATGGCAGGATACCTTGCTGTTCGCATGGTGTCAAACCTTCAGAGTAGGAGAAACGTGCATCGCCCACGAGCACTTGCCCATGCTTGAGGGCCGCCTTGGCCACAAACACACATGGCGACCCTCAGTGTGAGCCCCATGGCAAGGAAGGCCTCTCAGTGGCTGGTCCAAGAGTCCATATATGGAGTTTACCATGCCTCCAGGACCCCATCATCACCAGTGGTTGGGTTTTCCAGTCAACCATATACAGGGCTCTCCTCTGGAATGTCTCCTTTAGAGGGACACCTGAGGCAGAAAATAGGCCTCCTCCTTTCCCACAGAATGACCCCAAAGTCTTTGGAACCAGGCCATATCCCCAGAGAGAGACTCGTCCATGGACCATGAGCCCACGTCTCCATTCCATTGACATCCTTGACATAAAATCCAGAGACAATAACCTGAGTGACCGCCTCCCACTAGCCCTTCTTTCATATACTAAGGAGCTCCACTCACGGCCTGTAGATCAGGCCTTTCATATGTTGGCCCAATAGTATGGCGAGTTTGTGTTTTCAGACTTCTGTCCCAAAACCCTGGCCCATACACGCTCCAGGCTGGGGCCTCTGGAGCCACACTGCATGACTGTGTCTGCCCTCCCCAAGGAAACTGTGCCATTCCATTAGCCACAACCCTACATAGGAAGAGAATCTGACAAGGCCCCGAAGGCCATCCCAATCCTGGAGGCCACCCTGGACAAACAGGGGCATTCTGACAAAGCTAAGCAAATACGTCTATGCAGATACACAGACAGATGCCCCAGAGACAGAAGATTGAACCAGATACGCCCCTAGGCCCAAATCGCAACCCTACCTTTGTTATCCAGGCGTCTCTCCTCAGAGGCCTGGTTTCGAATACCAGCATATGGGGGTTTACAGAGGCACCTGAAAGGACACCTCTCATCCCCGCATCGGAAGCTAGCTCTTAGAAGCTGTGTCAAACTCTCCGTGTGGGAGAAGCCTACAGGGCCCCTGAGACACTGCCACATTCCAAGGTCTCCATGGACAAAACCCACATCATGACCCATCCTCCTAAGAAACCATTTCAACTCAGACCCATGGGTAGCTCGGCCCAGAGCCACCAGATGGAACCTGCTTGATGCTAGGCTCCAATGGGAATGCGATACATCAGGTGTCCAGGAATCCATCCTTAGAAGCCTTACCTGGAGTCTTTCTATATGGGGTGTCCTGTAGCCATCCAACAGGACTCGACTAACCCGCATAAGGAAGACTTGTGGTTGGGAACACCACACAATCCACACCGTGGGAAAACATCCATGGCCTCATTAGACCTCCCTTCATCAAGCGGCCATCATGGACACAAACTCCAGCCTCAGCCAAAGTCTGACACTCGCCCTAACTTCAGATGCAGAAGATCTCCACATGGCTTCTGCAGAGTGGGACTACAGTGTCCTCTGCCCACAACCTAACCCAGGTTTCTGTATTCAGACATTTGTCCTCACACTCCTGGACCACAATCCCTCAAGACTGGGAATTCTGGAGCCAGAACGCAGCACTCGGCCTGCCGAGCAGAAGAAAAACTTTGCCCTGTGGAGCTGCCTAGAATCCCACAATGTGGCAGAAACCTGCACTGCCCTCGACTGCACCCCAATTTCATAGGCTGCCCTGGGCACCAATACTCTGTCTGACACAGCCTGAGCCCAGAACTCCCGACATACAACTCAGACAGCTGGCCGAAACCCAGCACAATGGTCCCACCATGGTCTTAGGCCATCATCTCTTGCCAAACTGGGTTTTCAGGCATCTGAAACTAGAAATTATCTCCAATCACTGCACAGGGGAGAACCTGAGGCCGAATCAGAACTCCTCCTTTGCCATGGCAGGAAGCCTTGCTGTTCACATGGTGTCAATCCTTCAGAGTAGGAGAAACTTGCATGGCCTATGAGGACACTCCCATGCTTGAGGGCCGCCTTGGGCACAAACATGCATTGTGAACCTCAGCTTGAGCCCGGTGTGCAAGGAAGGCCTCTCAGTGGCTGGACCAAGAGCCCACACATGGGGTTTGCCATGCCCTAGGGTCCCAAAACTCACCAGAGATTGGGTTTTCGAGTCTCCCATAACCAGGGATCTGCTCTGGAATCCCTCTTTTAGAGGGACAACTGAGCAGAAAACAGGACTCCTCCTTTCCCAAAGAATGACCCCAAACTCTTTTGAGCCGGGCCAAATCCCCAGACAGGGAGACTCGTCCATGGACCGTGAGCCCACCCCTCCATTCCGTCGACATCCTTGACAAAAAATCCAGAGACAAAAGCCTGGGCGTCCTCCTCCCAATCACCCTTTTTTCATATACCGAGGAGTTCTCCTCAAGGTGTGTAGATTGGGCCTGCCATACCCTTGGCCTTAAACCTAAAGCAAGTTTGTTTTTCACACTTCTGTCCCCACAGCCCTGGACCACACATGCTCCAGGCTGGGGCCTCTGGAGCCACACCACACGACTGTGCCTTCTCTCTCCAAGGAAACTGTACCCATTCCATTGGCCACATGCCTACAGATTAGGAAAATCCGAAAAGGCCCCCAAGGCCATCCCAATCCTGGAGGCCTCCTTGGACAAACAGGGGCATTCTAACACTACCTAAGCAACTACGTCAAAGCACAAACACACAGACAGATGTCCCCAGAGACAGAAGATTGAAAAGGATACGCCCTTAGGCCCAAATCTGAACCCTAGCTTTGGTATCCAGGCTTCTCTCCTCATAGACTTGGTTTCGAATACCAGCATATGGTGGTTTACAGAGGCACCTGAAAGAACACCTCTCATCCCCACATGGGAAGATTGCTCTTTGTAGCTGTGTCAAACCCTCCGTGTAGGAGAATCCTGCAGGGTTCCTGAGTCACTGCCATAATCCAAGGACTCCATGGACACAAACACACATTATGACTCATCCTCCTGAAAATCCATTTCAACTCAGCCCCCTGGGTAGCTAGCCCCAGACTCAGTAGATGGAAGCTGCCTTGTCACTAGGAGCCAAAAGGAATGTGATACCTGGTGTGTCCAGGGATCCATCCTTAGAAGCCTAACTTGGAACTTCCCGTGTGGGGTGTTCTGCAGCCATCCAACAGGACTCGCAGGTCCCTCACAAAGACGACATGCAGTTGGGAACAGCACACAAGCCCCAGCGTCGGAAAACCTCCAAGGCCTCATTAGACCCCACTTCATGAAGGGGATATCATGGACACAAACTCCAGCCTCAGCCAACGTCTGATATTTGCCCTGACAACAGATGCAGAAGATCTCGACACAACCTCTGCAGAGCAGAAGTGCAGTGCCCTTGGCCCACAACCTAACACTGGCTTGTGTTTTCAGACATTTTAACTCAAACTCCTGGCCCACAAGACCTCAATACTGGGAAGTCTGAAGGCAAAACACAGCACTCTGCCTGCTGAGCAGAATTAAAACGTTGCCCTATAAAGCTGCCCAGAATCCCACAATGTGGCTTAAATCTGCCCTGCTCTCGAACGCATCCCAATTTCATAGGCTGCCCTGGGCCCTAAGGCTCTGTCTGACACAGCCTGAGCCCAGAACTACTGACATACACCCAGACAGCTGGCCGCACATCAAGCACAATGGACATGCCATGGCCTTAGGTCATCATCTCTTGCCAACCTGGGTTTTCAGGCATCTGAACCTAGAACTTATCTCCAATCCCTGCACAGGGGAGAACCAGAGGCCCAATCAGAACACCTGATTTCTCCATGACAGGGAAACTTGCTGTTCATATGGTGTCAAAACCTCAGAGTATGAGAAACATGCATGGCCCATGAGCACTTGCCCATGCTTGAGGGCCACCTTGGCCGCAAACACGCATTATGACCCTCAGCGTGAGCCCCATGGCAAGGAAGGCCTCTCAGTGGCTGGACCAAGAGCCCACATATGGAGTTTACCATGCCGCTAAGGCCCCAATCCTCACCAGAGGTTGGGTTTTCCAGACACCCATACACAGGGCTCTCCACTCGAATGCCTCTTTTAGAGGGACACCTGAGACAGAAAACAGGACTCCTCCTTTCCCACAGAATGACCCCAAACTCTCGGAGCTGGGCCAAATCCCCGGAGAGAGAGACTTGTCCATGGACCTTGAGCCCACCCCTCTATTCCATTGACATCCTTGACACAAAAACCAGAGAAAAAACTTGACCGACCGCCTCCCTCTCGCCCTTCTTTCATATGCCAAGAAGCTCCCCTCACGGCATGTAGATCGGGTCGTTCATACCTTGGCCTCAAAAGTATGGCGAGTTTGTGTTTTCAGACTTCGGTCCCCAAGCCCTGGCCCATACACGCTCCTGACTAGGGCCTCTGGAGCCACACTGCATGACTGTGCCTGCCCTCACCAGGAAACTGTGCCCATTCCATGGCCACAACCCTTCATATTAGGAGAATCTGAAAAGGCCCCATAGACCATCCCAATCCTGGATGCCACCCTGAACAAACAGGGACATTCCGACACAAACTGAGCAACTACCTCCATGCAGACACACAGACAGATGCCCCCAGAGACAGAAGAATGAACCGTATAGGCACGTAGGCACAAATTTGAACCCTAGCTTTGGTATCCAGGTGTATCTCATCAGAGGATTGGATTCGAATACCAGCATATGGTGGTATACTGAGACACCTGAAAGAACACCTCTCATCCCCACATCGGAAGCTTGTTCTTAGGAGCTGTGTCAAACCCTCTGTGTAGGAGAATACTGAAGAGACCCTGATCGACTGCCACATTCCAACGTCTCGAAGGACACAAACCCACATTATGACCCATCCTCCTAAGAAACAATTTCACTCAGCCCCCTGGGTAGCTAGCCCCAGAACAGACAGATGGAACCTGCCTTGTCGCTAGAAGCCAATAGGAATCCGATACCTGGGGTGTCCAGGGATCCATCCTCAGAAGCCTAACCTGGAATCTTTTGGTATGGGGTGACCTGGAGGCATCTAACAGGACTCGCCTATTACCGCCAGGGAAGACTTGCAGTTGGGAACAGCACACAAGTACCAGAGTGGGGAAACCTTCATGGCTTCATTAGACACCCATTCATGAAGGGGCTAACATGGACACAAACTCCAGCCTCAGCCAACGTCTGATACTTGCCCTGACATCAGATGCAGAAGATCTCAACACAGCCTCTGCAGAGTAGAACTGCAGTGCCCTCAGGCACAAGCTAACCCTGCCTGTGTTTTCAGATATTTGACGTTACACTCCTGATCCACAAAACCTCAAGATTGCGGAATCCAGAGGCACAACGCAGCACTTTGAATGACGAGCAGAATTCAAATGTTGCCCTGTGGAGTTGCTCAGAATCCCACAATGTGGCTAAAACCTATAGTGCCCTCGACCGCACCCCAATTCATAGGCTTCCCTGGGCAATAATGCTCTGTCTAACACCACCTGAGCCCAGAACCGCGGACAGACACAAAGATAGCTGGCCGCACATCCAGCACCATGGACCCGCCATGGCCTTAGGCTGTCATCTCTTGCCAACCTGGGTTTTCAAGCATCTGAACCTAGACCTTATCTCCAATCACTGCACAGGGGAGAAGCTGAGGCCCAATCAGATCTCCTACATCTCCATGGCAGGATACCTTGCTTTTCGCATGGAGTCAAACCTTCAGAGTAGGAGAAACTTGCATGGCCCATGAGGACACGCCCATGCGTGAGGGCCGCCATGTGCACAAACATGCATTGTGACCCTCAGCGTGAGCCACATTGCAAGAAAGGCCTCTCAGTGGCTGGACCAGAGAGCCCACATATGGGGTTTAGATGCCACTAGGGCCCGAATCCACACCATAGGCTGGATTTTACTGTCACCAACACACAGGGCTCTACTCTGGAATGCTTCTTTTAGAGGGACACCTGAGACAGAGTACTGGTCTCCCCCTTTCCAAGAGAATGAAGCCAAACTCTTCGGAGCCAGGACAAATACCTGGCCAGGGAGACACGTCCAAGGACCGTGAGCCCACCCCTTCATTCCATTGATATCCTAGACACAAAATCCAGAGACAAAGACCTGAGCGACTGCCTCCCAGTCGCCTTCTTTCATATACCGGGGAGCTCGCCTCACGGCCTGTAGATCGGAACTTTCATATCTCGGCCCCAAAAGTATAGCGAGTTTGTGTTTTCAGACTTCTGTCCCCACAGCCCTGGCTCATATATATGCTTACCTGGTGCCTCTGGAGACACAAACACAATTGTGGCCTGTCCTCTCCAAGGAATCCTGTGGAGCAGAATTGAAACGTTGACCAGTGGAGCTGCCCAGAATCCCACACGTGGCTGAAACTGGCAGTACACTCCACTGCACCCCCAATTCATAGGCAGCCCTGATGGAACCTGCCTTGTTCCATCTCTGTTCCATCCACTCATGCTCTCTCTGACACCGCCTGAGCCCAGTACCCCCGACAGACACACCGACAACTGGCCACACATCCAGCACCATGGACCCGCCATGGCCTGAGGCCGCCATCTCTTGCCGACCTGGCTTTTGAGGCATCTGAATCTTGACCTTATATCCAATCACTGCACAGGGGAGAACCTGAGGCCCAATCAGAACTCCTCCTTCATATTGGCAGGATACCTTGCTGTTGGCATGGAGTCAAACCTTCCGAGTAGGAGAAACGTGCATGGCCCATGAGAACACGCCCATGCTTGAGGGCCGCCTTGGCCACAAACACACATTGTGACCCTCAGCGTGATACCCAGGGCAAGAAATGCCTCTCAGGGCCTGGACCAAGAGCCAACATATGGGGTGGACCATGCCGCTAGGGCCCCAATCCTCACCAGAGGTTGGGTTTTACAGTCACCCATACACAGGGCTCTCCTCAGGAATGCCTCTTTTAGAGGGACAACGGAGGCAAAAAACGACTCCTCCCTTCCCACAGAATGACTCCAAACTCTTCCGAGCCAGGCTAAATCCACGGACAGGGAGACTCGTCCATGGAAATGAGCCCACCCCTCCATTTCATCGACATCCTTGACACAAAATCCAGAGACAGAGGCCTGAGCAAATGCTTACAACTCGCTCTTCTTTCATATGCCAAGGACATCCCCTCACGACCTGGAGATCGGTCCTGCCATACCTTCGGCGCCAAACCCAAAGCAACTTTGTATTTTCACACTTCTGTCCACACAAACCAGGACCATACACACTCCTAGCATGGGCCTCTGAAGCCACACTGCACAACTCTGCTCTGTCCTCTCCAAGTAAACTGTGCCCATTCCATTAGACACATCCCTAAAGATTAGGAGAATCTGACAAGACGCCCAAGGCCATCCCAATCCTGGAGCCCACCCTGGACATACAGGGGTATTCTAACACAAGCTGAGCAACTACCTCCAAGCAGATACACAGACAGATGCCCCCAAGACAGAAGATTGAACCGGATAGGCCCCTAGGCCCAAATCTGAACCCTAGCGTTGGTATCCAGGCATCTCTCCTCAGAGGCCTGGTTTCCAATACCAGCATATGGTGGTTTACAGAGGCACCTGGAGGAACTCCTACCATCCCCCATCAGAAGCTTGCTCTTTGCATCTGTGTCTAACACTCCGTGTAGGAGAGTACTGCAGAGCTCCTGAGACAATGCCACAATCCAAGGTCTCCATGGACACAAACCCACAGTATGACCCATCCACCTGAGAAACCATTTCAACTCAGCCCCCTGGGTAACTAGCCCCAGAGCCAACAGATGGAACATGCCCTGTCGCTAGCAGCCCACGGGAATGCGATACCTGGCCTGTCCTGGGATCCATCCTTAGAAGCCTAACCTGGAGCCTTTCCCTATGGAATGTCTTGGAGCCATCCAACAGGAATCGCCTATTACGCCCAAGGAAGACTTGCAGTTGGGAACAGCACACTAGTCCAATGTGGGGAAACCTTCACGGCTTCATCAGACACCCATTCGTGAAGGGGCCATCCAAGGACACATCCATGGACAAGTCCAGCCTCAGCCAACGTCTGATACTCGCCCTGACAACAGATGCAGAAGATCTCGACAAAGACTCTGCAGAGGAGAACTGGAGTGCCCTCAGGCACGACCAAACCCTGGCTTGTGAATCCAGACATTGGACATCACACTCCTGGTCAACAAGCCAGGACCTCA
>NW_019154293.1:86862-87912 GCF_002288905.1 Enhydra lutris kenyoni
CCTCTCCAAGGAAATGGTGCCCATTCCATTGGACACATCCCTACACAATAGAAGGATCTGACAAGGCCCCCAAGGCCATCCCATTCCGTGATGCCACTCTGGATATACAGGGGTATTCTAACACAAGCTGAGCAACTACCTCTAAGCAGATACACAGACAGATGCCCCCAAGACAGAAGATTGAACTGGTTAGGACCCTAGGCCCAAATCTGAACCCTAGCATTGGTATCCAGGCATCTCTCCTCAGAGGCCTGGTTTCCAATACCAGCATATGGTGTTTTACAGAGGCACCTGGAGGAACTCCTCTCATCCCCCATCAGAAGCTTGCTCTTTGGATCTGTGTCTAACACTCCGTGTAGGAGAGTACTGCAGAGCTCCTGACACAATGCCACACTCCAAGGTCTCCATGGACACAAACCCACAGGATGAACCATCCTCCTGAGATACCATTTCAACACAGCACCCTGTTTAGCTAGCCATAGAGCCAACAGATGGAACCTGCCCAGGCGCTACGAGCCCAAGGGAATGCCATACCTGGCGTGTCCAGGGATCCAACCTTAGAAGCCTAACCTGGAGTCTTTCCGTATGGGGTGTCCTGGAGCTCTCCAACAGGACTCGCCTATTACGCTCAAGGAAGTCTTGCTAATGGGAACAGCACCTCCGGCCAGCCTGGGGAAACCTTCATGGCTTCATCAGACACCCATTCGTGAAGGGGCCATCATGGACACAAAGTCCAGCCTCAGCCAACGTCTGATACTCGCCCTGACATCAGATGCAGAAGATCTCAACACAGCCTCTGCAGAGTAGAACTGCAGTGCCCTCAGGCACAACCTAACCCTGACTTGTGGATCCAGACATTTGACCTCACACTCCTGGCCCACAAGCCAGGACCTCAAGACTGGGGAATCCAGAGGCACAACACTGCACTCTGACTGTGGAGCAGAATTGAAACGTTGACCTGTGGAGCTGCCCAGAATCCCACAATGTGGCTGAAACCGGCAGTGCCCTCCACCGCACCCCCAATTCATAGGCTGCCCTGGGCACTCATGC
>NW_019154294.1:0-47660 GCF_002288905.1 Enhydra lutris kenyoni
GAGAGCAGGCAGGCTCTTGGCCTTGCCCTGTTGGGCCCAGTCAGCCTCAGCCCTGCTGATCCTCGAAGCCCAGCGACGCCCCTGTGCAGAGCCGGGTGATGAAAGGGCAAGCGCTGTGGAGGTGGGGGGGGGGGCAGTGCCTGTTAATCCTGCACAGTCCGCACTTGGTCCCTGGTTCTCTTCCCTGAGCACTTGACGTCGAGGCTCCTTGACCCAAGGCAGATCCTGAATCACCCCCAGATATCAGCCGTGACAGGTGACCATGATACAGACTTGCTCGGCTACATGACCAATTTGGAGGTTAGTCCTGGAGACTGAGGCCGGCGGCGGTGCCTTGGGAGTGGGGTTTGAGCTGGAGGGGGTGCGGCAGAGTGGCTCAGAGCCGCGGCCGGTCACTCACTCAGGACACCCAGGGGAAACGATCCTCTCCCACTCCCCCTCTCGTGCTTTGCTGCGGCAGGTGGAGGAACTGGGTCGTCCCAAGTACCGCTGCTGGATGACATTTTCCTTTGGGAGCAACCCCTACTTCCAGAACGACGTGATCATTAAGGAGTATGACCTTAGCATCGCCGGTAGGAGTGGGCTTGAGCTTCAGGGTAGTTGGCGTTGGGTTGCCAGCCATGAGGGTCCGGTAGCAGGAAGGGAGGATTTCGGGGTCCTGGGGTCGGGGGAGGGATTTGGCACAGGACGGGGCAAGGTTGTAGGTTGAGAGTGAGAGCGGACGTGCGTCCTGGGCCTCAGAGAGCTTCCCTTAAGTTTCCTTGTCTTGCAGGCTATAGGGCGACTCGTTGCACTCCAGTCCAGTGGTTCTGGGATGATGAATGTGGAGCTGCCAGCCGCAGGCGAGACACCAGCAGCCTGAACTTCTTCAACTGGTTGTGTGACCCCAGCTGCCCAGGGTCCAACAGGATCGCCAGGGTGAGGCCCCTGCAGCCTTCTTCAGCAGCGGTGATGCTGGAGTCCCAGCTCCTGGGGAATGGGGTCAGGAGCCTCGGGCTCACCTGACCTTTTTTCCCCTACCAGATCATCATCGAGGACCTGTGGCCCAATCCCTTGCTGTACTACCCGAGGCAGGAAGGCGGCCTATGGGAATGAGCTGAGAGGAGGCCCTGTCGGTGAGGAGCCAGGTAGGCTGGGTCCTGAACTGTGTGGGGAGGGTGCCAGGGGGCAGTCAGTTTAGTGGCGGGGGAACTGAGGCTCAGAGTAGCTTGGACCCATGAAGCAGGTGGCAGGGTAGGAAGTGAGCCTGGGGGAACTCTGAGCACACACACAGGGCGGAGGATGTGTCTAGTCCGGAAGGTTCAAGCCCCCCATGCTGTCCGACGAAAATCCCGGGTCAGTCGTGCGAAGCAACGCTTCTCCACCTCCTTTTCCTGAACTGTCTCCCATGGCTGTAAGCCCCTCTCTTGGTCCTCCTGCCACTCATTCAGTTGGGGATGGCCTGCCTAACTGTGGCATTCGGGCTCCGTGTCCCATCCCACTCTTGGACCACGACTCCCTGACAGCCCTCCATGTGCCTGAGCATCTCCTGTCCTCCCACAGCCATTCGGACATCCTTGGCAATGGTCCCAGGCCATCTGCAGGAGGGTCAGGTTGCCCTCGCTGTGGGGGAACAGGTTCTCATGAGTACAAGACATGTTCTCAACATTACGTTCCCTATCCCTGGCCTCATACATTTTCACAAATAGCTAAGATTTTTGTGTGTATTTTCATGTGTGTCTGTGTGCGTGTGATGGTTTTGTGTATGTGGCGGCATGGCAGCTGTGTGGAAGTGGACATCACAGAGCATCCGACTTTGACCACCAAGAAGAATTTGATGAGGCCTCCACCGTTGAGAGACATGGATGGGCTCGTCTACGTGGTGCTCAGCCTACACGGGACAGAAACAGGAGAAGGATCAGCAGGGGCAACGCTAGAGAGTACCCTGCCCCTAGCTGCCCGGACAGGGAGAAGGGCCATAAACAAGTTACAAAGTACTTTGTGTCCATGTGTGGGTTTCTATCAGGGGCACAGGAACTGGCAAGGAGAAAAAAAAAAACATATATATATATATATATATATATATATATATATATGTTTTTTTATGTGTGTTGTGTGTGTGTGTGTGTGTGTGTGTGTGTGTGTGCGCGTGTTTGTGTGTGTATTCCCAAAATAGCTCTCTTTCTATGACTGGTTCTCTATCTCAATTCTTTGTGTCACTTAATGAAGTTTAAAAAGCTTTCTTTGACTTGGTTGGAAAATTTGACCCATAGTCAAATTAACATTTTGAGATGAAATAGTCTGGTCTTCTTCAGCGTAAACAGACAATAAAAATCAGAAGTCTAGGGGAAGTGCATATCAAATCCATAATTAGATACCACTACACATATATTAGAATGTGTAATGAAGTAAAATTTGCTGGGAATGTATTGGGATAATGGAACCCTTGTGCAGTGCTATTGGGAATGTAAAACAGTACAGCTGTTCTGGAAAACAGTATGGTGGCTCCACAATAATTTACAACATAATTACCCTTGTAACCAAACAATCCCACTTCTAGGATATATCCCCAAATGAACTAAAAACAGATACTGAACCGGAGACTTCTGTAACATCATAGCAGCATTATTCCTATAGACAAAATATGGAAACAACTCAAATTGTCCTTGAAGTGATAAAATGGATAAACATGACCTTCACAAGAAAGGGAATTCAGACATCTCTTGTAACGTGGAAAACTTGGAGACGGTTTCCTAAGTGAAATTGACTGGATAGAAAAAGACAAATGTATGATTCTGCGGAGATGAGGAAAATCTTACTTAGTCCGTCTAGGTTTTTTGGCTGGTCTAATAAATGAATTGATAAGATTAGTAGCAGGAAACAAAGAAAGGTCATATGACTGGGATACCCTAAGAGAGGAGACCCAAAAGTAGCTAAGTAATTCAAGTTTATGTAACATCCTGAGTTAAGGAAAGGGGTAGGCCTGAGGATGCAAGGAGAAGGCCAGCCATTGAAAGAGATATTTGGGAAACAAAGGTTGCACTGGTATGCAACAGAGTTTCTTAGATGAAAAAGTATCTGGTAAAACCTCTCCTTCTGGTACAGGGTCCTTATTCAATGTAAATTTAGGCACTTGACGGGGGGAAAGAGATTTTCCTGAATCGGCTGGGTTTTGACTGTTTGTGGCTCAAAATACTGTACTCATGCCAAAAAGATATATTTTGAAGGGACAAAACCAATCCCCTTCAGTACATAAAACAGGAAAAAATTCTGAAACAAAAATTCTGAAAAAATACTGAAAAAATTCAGTAACAAAAATACAATGCATGACTATGAAAAAGTTTCCGTTTCATGGATACAGAGTTTCTATTTTTAATGTTGAGAGTTTTGGAGATGGATGGTGGTGGTGGTTGCACAACTTTACCAATGTTCTTAATGTCCCTGAAATGTACACTTAAAAATAAATGGTAAGCTTTCTGTTATCTGTATTTTACCAAATTGGGGAAAAAAAAGAGTAAAGGGGAAAAAGATTCAAAGCCTCTATAATTAAACACTTGGTACTTACCTATGCAGAGGCAGAAAGAAAAAAAATGAAATGATAGGGAATCCTCTCCCATGGAACAGAATTAGAGGTCCAAAAATCCTCTCACATACGTGAAAATTTAGCCCACTACAAAGGTGGTATTTTAAGTCACTGGGCATAAAAACTGGACATTTTAATAAAAGATATTGAGATAACTGGACAGTGATTTTTAAATTTTTTATTGTTATGTTAGTCACCATACAGTACATCATTAGTTTTTTAATTCAGTGTTCCATGACTCATTGCTCACCTTTAACATCCAGTGCTCCATGCAATCCGGGACCTCCTTAATACCCATCACACCAGGCTAACCCATTTCCCCATCCCCTTCCCTTCTGAAATCCTCAGTTGGTTTCCCAGAGTCCATAGTCTTTTATGGTTTGTCTCCCGGTCTGATTCCCTCTCTTCATTTTTCTATTCCTTCTAATGTTCTCCATGCTATTTCTCATGTTCCACATAGAAGTGAAAGCATATGAAAACAAATAATACAAAACATACAATTTACATACATGGCAGTTAATATAAATTACCTCTAATATTGAAAAATCTTGTTGGGACTAAGGGCAGGTTTCCACAAAATGTGCTACTAGATTATTTTCAGTTACAAGCTTCTAAACCCAGCAGATTCAGGAAAGCGTTTTTCCTTTAACCTCTCATCCCCGCTTAAGTGACTCAACAGAATTTAGAGGGAAGTCGTGCTGCACAAAGGGAGTAATCATCACAGATAGCTAAGTTATAGTATGAATTACCCCTTAAGGTCCTGGAAACCTTGTTTCTAAGACTCCTGAGAAACTTGCACTCTCCCTAAACCTCTCCCAACTTGAAAGTATATAATGGGCCATTCCTCATGACCCCAGTGAAGCGTTCTACCCACAGGTCCTGTCCTTGTACTTTAATTACCTCTTTGTACCGAAGATGTCTCAAGAATTCTTTCTTGGACATTGGATTTGAACTCAAAGTTTTTTCCTACATCATTTGGAATTTCATATTTGTGTAGATTCCCCATTGATACGAAGTTAAATTTTTTCCTGTTAATCTGCCTCATATAAATGTCACTCATACTCCAGCTAGAAGGATTTGTAAAAAACAGGAAATTTCTTCCTTCTCATCAACCTACAGCTCCATTAAAAAATTTAAAAAAAAATTACCATGAGGTAAGAGAATCTATATTATACACTGCTGTAATGTTTAGCACCTACGAAAGATCATGCACATTGACTTCTGAATCAATAAACACAGGAAACTTGGTGTGACCTTGTTTACACATAGTTTCTAAAGGCAGCTTAATATGCTTTAAGATAATAAACCAGTTTTAATGACCAGAATCAAGAACAGGACATAATTAACTTTTTAAAGATTTTATTTACTTGACAGAGATCATTAAGTAGGTAGAGAGGCAGGCAGAGAGAGGGGGGAGGCAGGCTCCCTGCTGAGCAAAAGCCAGACGTGGGGCTTGATCCCAGGACCCAGAGACCATGATCTGAGTTGAAGGCAGAGGCTTTAACCTACTGAGCCACGCAGACATCCCCATAATTAACTTTGACTCAAGTTTATTCAATTAGGAATTTTATGATTGCTATCTTTCAAAGCCAACTAATGTAAACTATATGTAGAACCAACTCAAAAACAATACATCTCCTTTGATTAGTCCTATAAAATGTATAGAGAAAATAAACTTTAAAAAGTCCAATTTAAATAAATTTCTATGCTGGATTACAGATAAAATTATTCCCTGAGAATTATGTTCCTATGAAAACTTTAAGGAGATACACTTTCAGCTCTGGTTATGAATTTTCATTCAACATTTACTCTAACTTGTTAATGAGTGGGGGAGAAATTTTATCTTTTGGGTTATTACTCTCTTCCCACATAACTTACATTACCATAATGACAACATCTTGTCAAGAACCTTTCTGGAGTTTAAAGCCCCCAGATTGGAATACCACAGATGCTATTTCCTGTCCCCCACTATACAAATAGGCAAGATTGCTGGGAAATTCGTATCCTTCTTGTTCAATCTTCATAAATCTACAGCATTAGTGAATGAAAACATCTCTGTAACAGTAAAAATTTCACCCAAATATACAAAGATGGAAATGGTTTCTTTGAAAAATACTTCTATCCTATTTGGGGTTAAGTTTTTCAAATTAACTAATCTTTTGAGTATTCCTATTGCTGATCTTCATCAACATTTACTCATGAAAAGTAATACTTCCCTCTTGTAAAATCGGTCTGTATTTTTAACAACTATTTGAAGGAGAATGAGAGCTTATGCATGCATGTGGTAGCACAAACATGAGATGAGCAGAGTGAGGAGAAGAAGCAGACTCCTGGCTGAGCAGGCAAACTGATGCAGGGATGGGTCAAAGTACCATGAGATCATGACCTGAGTCAAATGCATATGCCTAACCCACTGAGCCACCCAGAAGCCCTTAGTTTGTATTTTTAAGAATTAAATGTTGAATATTTGGAGGTACTTGTGAAATTGATTTTTCACTTTAGTCCAAAATTTGGGTTCTTCCCATTTGTCCCCATTTACCATTTCAATATCATAAGGTAATTTTTAGTTTAGTTAAACCTCCAATGCTCCAGTATGTGTTTTCCCTAATGCTTTTCCTTAAAAAAATTCAATTTTCCTGTAGTTTTCCAAACTCAATTAGGCAGGGTTATCAAAGCTTTTTAGATACTCAACTTCCAAAAATAAATGAATTTTTTAAATTCCTATTGATTTTCACCTAATTTTACTGAAAACTCAATGTTTGTAAGAGCATATATGAAGCCTTTGAGTTACATCTTCAAATAGTCCCAAGGTAGTTAATGAATAATTCCAAAACAAAAATTTGTTTACCAATACTTTTGCTTATTTACCAATGTTTTTAAATCTAGGAGCATTTATTTAATTAAATCTTAATTCTCTCTAAAGTTAACTGTCTCAAGTTTTGATATAGGTGAAAAACTGGGTTTCATTATCATTATTCTCACCCTGGTCATTTGTTGCTTTAATCTGGGTAAGAAATGGATGCTTACTTCTTTATTTCCTAAACTTCTGTATCCTGCGAGATCTAATTTTTCTTTCAACTTACATCACTTCTTTAGGAGGACACTAGTGTAATGAGGCAAACACATTCTTTTGTAGCCTTTTTGGAGGTATAGCAAATCTTTTATACACTTATGTTTACAAAAAAGAACACACAATTGGCTTAGTATGCCCAAGTGGAAAATAGGTTCCCCTTGCTGTGGAGAAGTATCATACTGCTTTTCAGTATATTACTTGTGTCAGTATTCAGACACAAAAGGACATTTTAGGCAAACAGTGCATTTCACCTTCCATAAAAATTTGTTTTCCTATTTTTTCTTTTGCTTTTACTTTAAGTCAGTAATAAAATCAGACAAGAAATAATATTTCATGGCATTTTTTATTCTAAAAGTTTTAACAATGCAAACATTACATTCAAACAGCTTATCTAGTTTTCATCAATTAACATTAACAATTGTGAAATTACTTTGAATACTTTTTTTTTTTTCATCTTATACATCTTATCCAAAAATTCATGGAGGGCAAGTTAATGTATGCCTTTCCCATTTAAGTAACATTTTTCTTTTATTAGTACTAGAATAACAGAAAAAAAAGTTGCAGTTAAGTTTTCTCTTTAAGTTTTCCCTTAAATTGGTAGAGAATTTATTTTTAGTATCTGCTACGGCCTCCTCTTTCAGATCGGTTTCCCCCATGACCTCCTCTGGAAGCCCCACAACTTGAGCTACCATACGATTCACGAGGAGAAGGGTACACCCTATCCATAGAGGGTGGAAACCCTCGTTCTTGTCTGCCACCACGCTCACGACTTATATAGAGATCACTCCGGCTGCTTGAGTAACTTTCCCGACCTCCACCATATCCATCACGTGTGCTGCTATAATCATCATACCGACTGCTTCCCCCATAGCTCAGAGGGGGCCCACGTGCTGGTGGTGCACCACGGGAGCTACCTGTAAGGTCAATGATAAAGTAAAAAACTTACTACACAACAATTTTTGTGGCATGATCATAGTTTAGGTACTAAATATTTGGAAGAATTATGTTTTTATCTGCCTCTGGTGAAAAGATATTATGCTGCACTAATGAGGTATTTTTTATTTTATTTTATTTTATTATTTTATTTTATTTTTATGTATTTTTTATTTTAAAAGGAAATGAAAATGTAGCATGTTTTAGGTTAAATAATTTGAAGTAAATGTTCTGTCACAGCTTCTTGAAAGGGGTTGAAATTCTGACGTTCATATTTTTATTATGCTTTAAAAATGACAAAAGTTTTTGATGAGACTATCAATTTACCCTCAAAAGGAACCTGTTATGGACAATAAAAAAGTAATTTAAAAATCTTTAAACTAATAAAAGGCCATGCTGTAGTTTTGCCTGTGAAATTAAAAGTAACAATATATGCCCAACAATCTGGCCTGTTGAATCTAATTGCATGAATATTCAGTAACAATTGGACTCTTACCATAACTCTCATATGACTCTCTGTAAGAGCCTCCACTTGAATGTTCAGAGTAATCTCTATCACGACCACCACCACAGCCATCACGATCACTAAAATAAAAGAAAAGGCATTCATGCAACAAGAATTGCAAGCAGCTATTTGATAAAAATTTAATTTTCATAGTACCTATATCCTCTAGAGTAATGTTCATCCCGAGAACTTGAATGGCCATAGTAACGGTAAGCATAGTCTCTGGTTGGTGGAGCATAATCCTTGGTGTCTCGGGAACTTGGATAATCTCTGCTCGAATAACTTAAATAAAGCAGCAAATTTTTAAAATGCAGTTTCTTATATCCAGAATATACATAAAAAACTGACAATAAAAAGACAAAACATTTGGCAGACTTGAATAACCTTTTCTCTAAAGAAGATAAACAAATGGCCAAGAAGTACATCAAAAGATGAACCATGAGAGATTATATTATAGACTCTGAAAAACGATCTGAGGGTTTTGAAGGGGTGGGGGTTGGAGGTTGGGGGAGCCAGGTGGTGGGTATTAGAGAGGGCACGGATTGCATGGAGCACTGGCTGTGGTGCAAAAACAATGAATACTGTTATGCTGAAAAGAAATTTAAAAAAAATTAAAAAACAAAAGATGCTCTATATGTAGAAGAGTGAAACTCGACCATTCTCTTACACCGTACACAAAAATAAACTCAAAATGGGTAAAAGACCTCAACGTGAGACAGGAATCCATCAGAATCCTAGAGGAGAACATAGGCAGTAACCTCTTCGATATCAGCCCCAGAAACTTCAAGATATGTCTCCAAAGGCAAAGGAAACAAAAGCTAAAATTAAAATGAACTTTTGGGACTTCACCAAAATCAAAAGCTTCTGCACAGCAAAGGAAACAGTCAAGAAAACAAAGAGGCAACCCACGGAATGGGAGAAGATATTTGCAAATGAGAGTACAGACAAAAGGTTGATATCCAGGATCTATAAAGAACTCCTCAAACTCAACACACACAAAACAGACAATCATATCATAAAAGGGGCAGAAGATATGAACAGACACTTCTCCAATGAAGACATACAAATGGCTATCAGACACATGAAAAAATGTTCATCATCACTAGCCATCAGGGAGTTTCAAATTAAAACCACATTGATGTATCACCTCACACCACTTAGAATGGCAAACATTAGCAAGACAGGAAACGTGTTGGAGAGGATGTGGAGAAAGGGGAACCCTCTTACACGGTTGGTGGGAATGCAAGTTGGTGCAGCCACTTTGGAGAACAGTGGAGATTCCTCAAGAAATTAAAAATAGAGATTCCCTATGACCCTGCAATTGCACTACTGGGGATTTACCCCAAAGATACAGATGTAGTGAAAAGAAGGGCCATGTGTACCCCAATGTTTATCACAGCAATGGCCACAGTCGCCAAACTGTGGAAAGAACCAAGATGCTCTTCAACAGACGAATGGATAAGGAAGATGTGGTCCATATACACTATGGACTATTATGCCTCCATTAGAAAGGATGAATACCCAACTTTTGTAGCAACATGGACGGGACTGGAAGAGATTATGCTGAGTGAAATAAGTCANGAAGGATGAATACCCAACTTTTGTAGCAACATGGACGGGACTGGAAGAGATTATGCTGAGTGAAATAAGTCAAGCAGAGAGAGTCAATTATCATATGGTTTCACTCATTTGTGGAGCATAACACATTGCATAGAGGACAAGGGGAGTTAGGGAGGAGAAGGGGGTTGAGGGAAATTGGAAGGGGAGGTGAACAATGAGAGACTATGGACTCTGAAAAACAATCTGAAGGGTTTGAAGAGGAGAGGGGGTGGGAGGTAGGGGGAACCAGGTGGTGGGTATTAGAGAGGACACGGATTGCATGGAGCACTGGGTGTGGTGCAAAAACAATGAATACTGTTACACTGAAAATAAATTTAAAAAACTTAAAAGATGCTCAATCAGTCATTAGGTAAATACAAATCAAAACACAAACCAGTCACTTCTTTACCACACCTAACATGTTGGATTTAAAAAAAAGAAAATATTAAATGTCAGTAATGTAAAGAAGTTAGAATCTGTATATTGATAGTAAAAATATAAAATAGTGCAGTCCCTTGGGAAAGGCTGGTGGTTCCTTAAAAAAATTACAGAATAACAATAGGACCCCAAAACTCCACACCTAAGTATATGCCCAAAGAACTGAAAACAGTATTCAGATATTTGTAGATTAATGCTTCCAACTGTACAATGGTGTAAATATGTGTTAATTGCATATATAATGGAGTATAAAAACCCATAAAAAATCCGTAATAAGGATTCATGCTATAACATGCATGTTTCTTGAAAAAAATTGTGCTAAAGAAGCCAGACACAAAACGTTACAATGGTTTGACTGCATTTGTATAATCTGTGCAGAATAGGGAAATTCAGAGACAGAACACAGGTGTTTGTTAGGCACTAGAATCAGGTGGGGGTAACATTAAGTGTTATCTGGGGATGGTAAAAATGTTTTGAACTACATAAAGATGGTAACTGCTTAACACTGTAAATGTACTAAGTATTACTGAGTTATTAACTTTAAAATATTTAGTGAATTTCGCTTCAATACAAAAAAATCTACTATGACTTAACAGTTTATATACTTTGTTTTCATTTACCTATCTTTGGTATTGTAACCATCATCTCTTGGTGCAATGTAGGCATCTCTTCGGGAAGAGACTGGCTCTTTGCGTGAAGGACCTCTATAATTTTCTCTCCCACGTGTTTGTGGACCTTTAATTTAAAAATTCTTAAATAAGTATCTCAGTAACTTTTATAAAAAAGAAAAATTCAAAACAGATTTCTTTCCACAATTCTTAAAAGGTTTCTCCCTTAAGATACTATTTATGATTTTTTTTGCCTGCTTTCTACATATTTCTGAATGTCTCATCTTCTGGTATCTTCTCCCCCTCTGTCCATCTTGCACAACCTTTAAATTACCATCAGTAGGTTAAAAAAAATCAGCATATTAGCTGATATGTTTCAATTGCACAATTTAGTGTCAAACTATTTTCCTATTTACCTAAGTCATTTCATAATCTTTTTTAAGATTTCGAGATTCCCCACCATGTGCTTTCTTGTTTACCCATGTATACATACTAACACTGCCAAGCATACTTACTTATTGTCTCAGCAAAGGGATTTATAAGTCACTTTAAGATATTAAGTAATTATCCCATTATTCATCACTTTACTGACTTCTCTATAGTCACTTTACTCTAATTATTTCAAACATGTTTCTACTACACATCCTTGTTTTTCTTAAAACAGTCTCTCCACTGCATGAAACAAACTGTGCCTTTTCCTGCTTTCATTAACTATCTCCATTATTTTCTTTTTTTAATAATCCTTTTAAAAATTTTTTAAGATTTTATTTATTTGACAGAAAGACATCACAGGCAGGCAGAGAGGGTGAAGCAGGCTCACTGTCTAGCAGAGAGCCTGATGCAGGGCTCAATCCCAGGACCTTGAGATCATGACCTGAGCTGAAGGCAGTGCTTAAACCACTGAGCCACCCAGGCGCCCCTCCATTATCTTCTATTTACTGCCCCAACTGCAAAACTTCTAGTACTCTGTATATGTGATGTACCCTGCATTCTATACCTCTCTGCACATTTACAATGCTGTTTTTCTCTTTAATTCCTAAATATTCCTTATCACCTAAGTATTTCCCATAGCTTTCTGTAGTCCACTGTTCCTTTGTAGTGTTTCTCAAAAGCTTAAACAAAAAATTCACACAATTCAGTCCTTAAAACTGCTTCAGCTCAAAGATATTTTCTTTTGCTTCTTTTTATTTTCCTACTAATTGTTCATGAATATTAACAGCACAAAGAAAACATGTAAAACCTGCAAGTTGTTTACTAACTGAAATATATATGTATCTTTTTTCAGATTAAAAAAAAAGCATTGGGGCGCCTGGGTGGCTCAGTGGGTTAAAGTCCCGGCCTTCGGCTCAGGTCATGGTCCCAGGGTCCTGGGATCGAGCCCCGTGTCAGGCTTTCTGCTCAGCAGGGAGCCTGCTTCCTCCTCTCTCTCTGCCTACTTGTGATCTCTGTCAAATAAATAAAATCTTTAAAAAAAAAGTATTGATTTCAATTCATCCCACTTGCACCTGCAGTACTTGGGGCACTACATGCCAAATTCTTTACATATATTTTCTAATTTATCATACCAAATGGCTAATACCTTAGTCTTTGTAATGATGGCAATGTTGATGTCTAGTGCTTTTTTAGCAATATTATTTAAAGGCTTATTTGAAAAGTAGTGTATCCTAAATATGAAATTTTGTCCCATAAATATTCTCTTCACAGATGAATTATTATTCTTGGTTCCTAGAATTCAGCCCTCCCTTACTTTGTTTAATTATTTCATAGGAAACATGTAGGCTTCTTCTATTTTTAAGACAACAGCAAATTATACTTAGTTTCACTTATCTTCTGCATATGAAAGGTAAATCTGATAATGACAACTTCTACCCTTAGATACAGCAATGCCAAATTAAAACAACTGAAGTTTTCACATTCTCTAAATTTGAAAATACGTTGTCTATTTCTTTACTAAGACATTCTTTACCCTCTTGATTCCTACTCTGTTTAATCCAAGATCTTATACCTCCTTCTCAAAATTATCTGTTCTTATATTTTATTCTACTTATCTCTTGCCTGCTTTAAATTCTCTCAAGTGATTTCAAATTTCCTAAGGACAGTTATCTTATGTTTTAAAACATCTCTTCATCAACCTTAGTGATGAACTTGTATCTTCGAATATTTCATAACTATATTATAATAGCTTCATAACTAAGTGCACTTCTATGATTTCCCCCAACTTAATTATTTAAAGTTTATATGTCTATTATTTAGATGTTTTAAGTCTATCAAGGCTTATTTTTTAAGTAACCATCAAACCCCATAGTGATCTCTGCTGATCTAAATAACAAAATGTTTTCCATTTATTTATCATGAAATCCTTAATACTGTGTATTTCCTTTCCAATGAGAGGATTCTTCGAAGCAACCAATCTTTTCATCCATTTCTTAGTATTCTCACAAAACAAAAACAATACTTGCACATAATTAGGATTTTAAAATTGAACTTTCTAATAACTTAGATTAGGACATCACTGGCACACTTTCAAAGAACTCATGCTCAGGGTATGTATCCACCATCAACTGCATTTAAAACAGAATCTTTTTAGTAAAGCACCATCATGGTCCAAACACAGAAAGGAAAAAATATGGCAAGTTGAATTTATTATTTATAACTAATTAATAACTAACAGAAACCAGGTGATCAAAATACACAGTCCAACTATGCTACACATCAGAATACTCTCTCACAGGACATTTTAATTTTCAAGAAAATCTTGATCTTGAAATCATGCAATATAAGGAACCCACTGACAAAAGCATGTTAGTAGGAAATTTTAAAAATATGAAGAGGCATTCTATAGCAAATGTGGATTTAATTTAATAGAAAACTTAGTGTTTTAACACTGTTTCTTAATCACCTAATGCATCTAAAATTAAAAACTAAAGAATTAGATCATAACCAAAATAAATAGTGATCAATAAATACGACCATATACTTTCTTTCCATTTTGCTTCTTGAAATCAGCTTCTTAAAAATAACTGATTTTCATTCGTAATAAACTACTGTAATAATAATAATAAAATACTGTAATTCACAGTATTTACCTCTTCCTCCAATCCCTCTATTGCTACGCCCGGGAGCAGAAGGAGCAGATCTTTTAGGAGGAGGACCTCCGCTTCTGGAAGATGGACCTCTTTTAACTGGAAAGGGTCCCCTGGAAGAACTCATGTGGAGGTTAAGAGAATATTCTCCATCATCTGTGTTTAAATAAAATATTTTTAGTAAAGTACAATCAACATTTTTTATTGTGTTGTTATTCACCATACATCATTGGTTTTTGACATAGTGTACCAAGATTCATTGTTTATGTGTAACACCCAGTGCTCCATGCAATACACACCCTCCCTAATACCCACCATCAGTCTCACCCATTCCCCACTCCCCTCCCCTCTAAAATCCTCAGTTTGTTTATTAGGGTTAGGGTTAACCTTAGGGTTAGGGTGAGTCATGGTTCGTCTCCCCTCTGATTAAGTTTCAATCATTGTTTGAAAATATTTACTAAACAATACTAAGGTCTTAAATATTCATAACTAACAGTGTTTTCTTACATGATACAGATCAAAGATGTATTGTGAAAGTTAGTTTGGAAAACCTAGAAAAACTCAAGAAGCATTTTATATTCACATTAAAGCAACATATTTGAAATCTAAAGGGAAAGCTGCATCAAAATTCTTTATCTAAAAGAGTAAGTTAACATAAAACTCTTATAATGCACTTAAATAATAATAGCCAATAAAAATTTTGTTATATTCAATTTTACTGGTATATTAGGAAATGCATATTAAGGGGTGCCTGGGTGGTTCTGTGGGTTAAGCCTCCACCTTCAGCTCAGGTCATGATCTCAGGGTCCTGGGATCAAGTCCCACATTGGACCCTCTGCTCAGCAGGGAGCCTGCTTCTGCCTCTCTCTCTGCCTGCCTCTCCCTACTTGTGATCTCTGTCAAATAAAGAAATAAATAAAATCTAAAAAATGCATATCAAATCATCAAGAATCATTTTACCTTCTTAACCAGAAAAATGTTTAGATATATTCTCATTCTCCAGTATTTTCATAGGTAAAAAAATTGAATATTCTTTTTTTTAATTAATTTCTTTTCAGCGTAACAGAATTCATTGTTTATGCACCACACCCAGTGCAGGCCATATGTGCCCTCCATAATACCCACCACCTGGCTCCCCCAACCTCCCACCCTCTGCCCTTCAAAACCCTCAGGTTGTTTTTCAGAGTCCATAGTCTCTCGTGGAATATTCTTATACATGGCAGAAATATGTAAAATATTCTCAAGATCAGTTTAGTGAATAAAAACAAAATTGCCTCTCAATGGGACAAAAAACATATTCTCTAAAAAGTCTATAAATACCATCTTCAATGATTCATTATCCCTCCAATACACACAACAAAGATACATATGTATTTGTGAAGCAGTGGCTTTTAATCTTTTTCTGAGTAAATATAAAAAGCTCTAGATGTTTCCCTTAGATATTTCCCCAAATAAGGTATTTCCATACATTCACACTTACTGTTTTCCAGTCCTACGGTTGCATCCTTATATTTTAACACATTACCCAAGTGTCCTCCACGTGAGGAACGCCCTCTTGCTCCTCCACTTCCTCCTCTTCCACATCTCACATTTCTTGGATTGCCTCTGTGTCTTGGAGGCGGTGGTGGCTTCCGTCTTCCACCACTTTCAAAAGATGGTTTGTTGGCTTGCTCCACTTTAATTGCTTTTCCATCCAAAGACTAAAGAGATTAAGTATAATATCAGGAACATTGCACCAATTTAGCAAATTTTACAAATCTACTCATTACTGAACGTAAAATCAAGTTCAACTAAAGAAAACAATTATCAGGTCCTTCATCTGCCAAATATTAGACATTTAACTAATAACTGCTTTCCATTAAATCCTCTTATGTATAGGATGAGTATATGTATGTATTGGTTATTGTATTATATGTATACAGTATATGTATATATTTATTGGTTATTAAGATAGTTAATATGTACACATACATATATGTCTTGGTTATTGAGACTCCTTGAAGTATCTAGTATCATAATTAATTGCTCTCACATATCATGAAAATATACATTTTCTTTTTTAAAAAATATTTTATTTATTTGACAGAGAGAGAGAGAGAGAGATCACAAGTAGGCAGAGTAGCAGGCAGAGAGGCGGGGGTGGAGGAACAGGCTCCCTGCCAAGCAGAAAGCTGGATGTGGGGCTTACTCCCAGGACCCTGAGATCATGACGTGAGCCGAAGGCAGAGGTTCCACCCAGTGAACCACCCAGGCTCCCTGAAAATATACATTTTCTAATGCATAACTCCCTTCATTTTTTTATTTCTTATTTCATACTTTCTTTATTCATGAGAGACAGAGAGAGGAGGAGGCAGAGGGTGAAGCAGGATCCCTGCTGAGCAAGGAGCTGGATGTGGGACTTGATCCCAGAACCCTGGGATCATGACCTAAGCTGAAGGCAGTCTCTTATCTGACTGAGTCACACAGGCTTCATTTTTGTATTTCTATCATTTAAAATTTCCAGTATCCCAAGGATATATCAATGTGTACTGTCAATTAGAAGTTACTATTATTCAAAATGATTATTTAGATTCTGTATTATTTTTTAGTGTTTGTTCTGTTAAAAGTTAAAAGGAAATTTCCTAACATGACTGCAGCTGTTAGGTACTGTTGTAACTTTCTTCGCTTTTAATAGAACACTATTTGGTCTTAATGTTTTGCCATACTCCATTATTATTCAGCTTTGCTTTAAGTATGTCCCTAGAAAGCAACTTTTTAATATAGTATTTCATTATTCTCATTTTTCAGAGATGATTATATTTCTTAATCTCCTAATAATTTCAGAATGGTTTATTGTGCCCAGGGGCCAACTTGATTTTTAAAAACCGAATTTGTAATAATTATCCCATATAAAACATTCTGGCCATTTTTTATTACTTAGGGAAAAGAATCTTAAATCCTAAACCAAGACTTCTGGTAGGTATGGTCCACAGCCCAATCTAAATAGCCACAACTAGCAGTTCCAACACCAGGGATACATTTGCTATTTCCGGGTCCAAAATATTTTCTGCAAAGTTATGTATGGCTGCTTCCTTTATAAAACACAGTTTTATAAAACCCTAAAACCCCTTGATCTTTATGGATTAAAACACTGTCCTGTCCACTATCCCTGTACATTCTATTACTCATTTTCTTATGAAATTCTTATACATATGAAACTAATTACTTATTATTTATTATTTTATTTTAATTTATTTTTATGAAACTATTTTATTTATACAGTCTCAAATACAAGAAAATAGCTAATGTGATGTATAGCCATTACTCAGTTGCTTTATCAAAAGCTAACACATAAGTTCTCAGTAAAACATCTGCTGAATGAAAGAATTTAGTAATAAAGCCTATACAAACTCATGCCCTTACCCTTAAAAAACCAGAAAACAGAGAAATCATCAATTGTTCTAAGTAAGTCTAATTTACCTCCATACATAATACAAAATCCTTAGCCAAACCCAAATTCTACATGCTAACGGCCATAAAATATAAAAGTAAAAAAGTCAGTATGTAGTGAGAGCCTGCTTTGTACCAAAAACCAACCTACAAGGAGAACAAGAAAACTAACATGTATTCCACACTATGTGAACTTAAAAATGTCCTTCAAATAATTTAAAAATAAGCTTAATAAACACAATAAAAATACTAAAAAATAAAATAATAGTTAAAAAATGAACTTATAGTACGAGTATAAAAAGATAGTACCTACAATATAAAATAAGGAGAAGATAAAATTTTAGAATAAATATTCAATTTGAGTTTTTGAAGACAAAAATGCTATTTATCAGGCTGATCCAGGTATTGACATCTCCAAAAAAATGCTGGGGAGAGCTTAATGAAAAATAAAGCTATAAAATAGATTAGAATAATCTAAGAAACAAAGAATCCAAAAATTATAGAATGGAATGATGTAGAGTGCAATAAAGTATTCAGTATTTTAACAGAATCACTGAAAAACTTCTAAGTATATAGGAGATACATAATTATTGACTTTAAGATCCAGCAAAAAAATAAGACTATCTGCTTTATTTATCAGTACATTAAAGACCGGATCAAAATAAACCCTCAACCAATATAGTAGTCACTTATCAATTTGACAAAAAATACTAACTATAGAATAAAAAACAGAAAAGTTAGGTCAGGTGACCAAGTAATTATTTTGATCGCCACGTCAACAGTTTACTCATTATTATTTTTTTCCTCAAGAATTGAATGCTGGGGTGCCTGAGTGGCTCAGTGAGTTAAATGTCTGCCTTTGGCTTAGGTCATTTTCTCAGGATCCTGGGATGGAGCCCCACATCAGGCTCTCTGCTCCCCTCCGCCTGCCTCTCTGCCTACTTGTGATCTCTCTCTCTGTCAAATATATAAATAAAAAATCTTTAAAACAAAAGAATTGAATGTATGAATGTAAAGGTTCTGCTCAATCTGCACAAAAATAATACAGAAGAGTTTATAAAAATTTATTGAAATTCACAGAAGTGTTCTGTAGCATAAAAGCCTAGCAAGACAAATAGAAAAGATTAATTTCTGTTTTATGAAGAAAACAATTCTTGAAAAAGTTATTACTTGAATAGAACATTTACTTTCATATAGGCATTCAATTTTTGAAGACAAAAAAATAATGAGTAAACTGTTGAAGTGGAGCACATATTGCATGGAGCTCTGGGTGTCATAAGCAAATAATGAATCTTGGAACACTACATCAAAAACTAATGACCTACTGTACGGTGACTAACATAATAATAAAAAAAGAACTTAAAAAATAAATACTGGAATGCTAATGTAGAACTGCATTAACATATACTGCTAAAGCTAACGTTCATTTCACTCTTTTTAACCATGCTCTCCAGTATTTTTGTGACAAAGAGTGACAAGTAAAGAATTCTGGAATACATATTATGCTACCTTAAAAATTAGAAAAATAAAACAATCTTATTGTTACAACATTATAAAATATTATAAAATATAAATATAATAAAATATAATAAAAATAAAATAAACATCATAGAAATACCATTCAATGAAAAATAGAGCTAGAAAACTTTTAAGAAACTCCTTTACCTTCCCATTCATATCTTTGGCAGCATCCTTAGCATCAGCAGGACTCTCAAATGTAATAAAAGCAAAGCCTCTGGACTTGTTGGTTTCCCGATCCTTCATCAAAAGAACTGTAATGCATATAAAATTTTAAACTTGATGTACATAAAAAATGCTTTCTTAATATTTTGAAAATTATCAGTTCACCCTTTGGTGATTTTTCCTAAGTCCTTTTTAACTTAACTGACATCCTGGATATAACAGTAAAAAAATTTTGCTAGTTATTTTAAAAACTTTACATTTTACATCATTACGAGTTGCTAAAAATACTGAAGAACTCTACGTTAGTCTATCTTATCCCATTTTAAGCCCTACCTCCACAGTATACATATTTTATTTATTTGCTCTTCTCAATGGTAAAAGACTTGTAGGTGAATACATTCATTTATTGCTATTAGTGCTTTCCCAATATAAAACAAAAATATTAAGGAAAAGTGCTCAAATAAATTAAAAAGACAGAGAAGAATTTTAGCTTAGCTGTTCAATTATATATGTTTAGTATAATTTATTTTGAACATTTACATAGATATTGATCTTGTTACCTTCCACTATGTGACCATATTTCCCAAATACTGCTTCAAGAGTCTTTTCATTAGTCTCAATATTGAGGCCTCCTATAAACAGCTTCCCAGGTCTATCTGCTTCCACCATTTTGCTGTTAACTGGTTTAAAACATAAACACATTGTAAAACATATAAGCCAAAAGACCTAATTTTGTTATAAAGTATGTAAAATTTAAATGAAGCAATGGTCATAAGCTCTGTTTTGGTTTTTACTTAAAAGTGCAACTTGGGGTGTCTGGTTGTTTCAATAGAGCACCATGCTACTCTCAATGTCACAGTCATGAGTTCTAGTTCCACAATCGGTGTTAGAGATTATTAAAAAATAAATAAAAACTTAAAATGAGGAAATGCCTGGGTAGTTCAAGTCATGATCTTAGGCTCCTGTGATCAAGACTAATCCATCTTCCTCAGCAATTGTCCCTTCCCTGCACACTTAAGATTCTCTCCCCCTTTCCCCCTCTCCCTCCCCCTTAAAAGTAAATGAAACTTTATTTTCACAAAATG
The DNA here is from genome assembly GCF_002288905.1 of Enhydra lutris kenyoni. Taxonomy (NCBI): domain Eukaryota; kingdom Metazoa; phylum Chordata; class Mammalia; order Carnivora; family Mustelidae; genus Enhydra; species Enhydra lutris. Next base: position 19,999 of record NW_019154294.1, read on the forward strand.
CACACTGGCTTAACTAAAACAAAAAAGAAATAAAATGCTCCACTATCTACAGACATCTGATAAAATCCTTATGTTTTGAAGCCCACTCCATTTGTTTTGTGTGCAGTATGCAGGCTTTTTTTTTTAAAGTGTGGATATTTTTAAGACTTTATTTATTTTTGAAAGAGAAGAGGTCCCGAGAGAGGAAGCACAAGCCAAGGGAAGTGGGAGAGGGAGCAGCAGACGCTGTGGAGAAAAAGGAGCCAAAGCAGGGGCTCCATCCCAGGACTCTGGTATCATGACCTGAGCTGAAAGTTAGATACCTAATGCATTGAGCCTGAGTCACCCAGGTATCCATAGTGTGGGTTTTTTTTTTTAAGTGACAACAAATGGGTTTCTACATTTAAGACTTAACATTTAAAGTTTTCTTAAGTTCACATAAATATATTTATTTAGAGGTTTTCTCCTGCCCAAATCTATTTCCATTTATTTTGGTCACCTATCAAATAGTCTTTCCTTATTTACAGTAATTGCTTTCTTGAAAGATTTCTAAAATGCTAAGTCATAATATTGAGGCACAAATTAAAACCTTTATTGATGGAATTTAAGCCATGAATATATATGGAGAAAAGATTTTAGCAAATTTTGGTTAAAATGGTGTGATTTTTTAATGGACGCTAAAAAAACTTGAGAATTCCTTTGAAGTAAATCAATATTTTGACGTCTGATTAGTAAAAAAGTTTGTAATCACAGTGGTTAAATATTTTGCGTACAATTTTCTCACTTATCACCAGAATCATAAAGAAAACTCCTTAAAAAAAAAAGTGCACATGTATCAAAATGGCGCCCTCGCTATATGTCTGACAATCCACAATGACGCATCATAATATGAGAAAAGCCAAGTTATACCGCAAATCATGTACATAAGGTCATTAAATTAAAACTTATCTGCCCAAGTATAAGGTTCTCTATAATTGTATATTTGATCCCAAACGTTACACCCATACATTTTAACCCATCCCCCCACCATTCATGAACAAAAGCCGAGAACTTCACGGACTTTCCACTGCTGCAGCGGGAACACATTCCCCAGCGGAAGAAAAGCATAAACATATTTTTCCAATAAAAAAGGCAACTAACTCCTCTAAATATTCTATGCACACATATTCAACTACATTGTGCATGTATTCTTAAGGTTTACTGAAAATGCTTGAGAGAAAAATTAAAAGAACGAGTTACCACAACTTAAGTATATATAAACCATGATACCGGTATTGGCTATTATTCCAGAGGTATAAACTTCTCTTCCATCCTTAAAACCCTGAATTCCTTACCTTTTTTCCTCCAGCTTTCCTAACGCCCCGCCTCAACACTTCGCCGAGCGACCACTAGCTCAACTAACGGCCAAAAACAACTGCGCAACCAATTTAACTGCCCTAAGGAACCCGGATGTAACTGGATGATGAGCCGCAGAGGAAGTAGGGAATGAGGAAGATGGGTAATATGGAAGAAGAGTGAGCCGAGAAACTCCTGATGGAAAACCCTAAGAAAAGATTAAAAGATAAAATGTGTCTTTCTCCAGTGACTTTAATCCAGGTAAAGGAGGAACTAAATTTTTACTATGAATCATCTGTAACTTATCTCTGTCTCAAATATTGTCAGTACACTATCACATGGTGTCTAATAACTTTTTAAAACTAGAAAGAAAAAATAATAGTAACAGTAATGAAAAATACAATAGAGAAATGAATAAAAATAGTAACAGTATTTTCTAATCCAAAGCTTCACTATCTTTGAAATACACGTATTTGAAAAATGTAATGCTGTTATCCTCAGTTAAGTACGTATATGTAATGTTTGAACAAAACTTATACAAATTAAGAAAAATAGCAAACCTGTGACCTCAATTTTTCTGACCTCAATCTATGTATAATAAACACAATCCTTAATAAATAATTCTATGTGGTAAAATATATTACTATTCCTGAAAAAATAGTTATTAGTCGATACTATTTGTTATAATAAAATTATTCCTTTTAATGAGTTCATTTGCAAAATGCAACCTAACATGAGAGAATACATTTAAATAACTACAGAACACAACTAAAACTTATTTTTGTGAAATTCTCTAGAATTTGTCAACACATTTAGCACAGACAATTTGTATTACCATCAAAATTTACAAGTTAAAAATGGTACTATAGTTACCATTTTTAGTGCTCATATCTGTTTTAACAAACCTATATCTGTCAATTTTTACAGTATTTCTCAAATTTTTAAGTGCTGAGAATTTTTAGATGTACCATTATAATGAATATACTGTTGATTATTCTGCACTAAAATCTTAATTTCTCATTTCAGTATTTTTTCTTTGGGTAGATAACTCAGCAATAAAGTTATGCATGAAAGGTAAAGTTATTTTCATACCTAATATTATTTTAGAAACTTGCTTTTAGTGACAGTTTGGTAAACCATTCTAAAATCATATCCCCATATGTATTATATTCTTAACAGAAATACATTAATTTTACCATAGTCAGATCAACATTAACAATTACTTTTTAAAAATTTTGTATAATTAATATGTCCCCTTTCTTGGGGAAATAGATTTTATTAATGAATTTTACTAATAATGTTAGAAGTAATATTATGAGTAATTAAATAATAAATCACTACCAATTGATAGTTAATACAAATGAACAATCAAGATATTAGCCAGTGAAAGTACCTCATTGGGAAAGTAGACATGGAAATAATGCAGTGTGTTATGGGCCACAAAAAGGATGAAATAATGTTCCAGTTATAAAAGTAGTACACATACTAGTGACTGTCATTTTGTAAACAATTATCAGGATCAGCTTTTAGATAAAATATCTCTATATACGATCTTAGCCAGTTAACTTTGGGAACTCCTATAGCATTACGTTCATTTTGCAAGAGAGGAAACAAACAGAACATTAAACCTTTTTCAGTTTCAGGGATCTATCTCTAGAAAAATTATGACTTAAATCTAATGATCTGTCCCCAGATACTTTGTTATTAAAGAAAACTGCTAAATAAATGCATGGTAAAAATTTACTGAGATGTGTTTTGAGCAAGACTTGAGAAAATGAATTATAACTTATTAGACATGGGGCACCTGTGTGGCTTAAGAGGTTAAGTGTCTTGTATTCAGCTGAGATCATGATCCCAGGGTCCTTTGATCAAGTTGTGCATCAGGCACCCTTGTCAATGGGGAGTCTGTTTCTCCTCCTTTCTCTCCCTCTGCCCTTCTTCTCCCACCCATAATCTCTCTCTCTCTCTCTCTTTCTATCTCTCTCTTTCTCAAGTAAATAAATAAAATCTTTAAAAAATAACCTTAGACTTACTACTTAAGGAATATCCTAGACAGGGATAACATTTGCAGAGTCATGGGATTACTAAAAATAATGTGGAAGAAGAGAAAAAAGGGAACATTATAAAATGTGATTTGCCTGGGAAAATGTACAGAAGCATGCAATGTTAAAGGCAAAAGACAACCTGGGGGAAAGAATTTTGACCAGAAATATTAAGATCTACAAAATAGAGTGCATCTGTTGACCAACCAACACTATAAAGTAGTCAGAGTTAGCAAGAAGAATCTAAACTTCAAAATGTAGCAGTTCTATGAAATTAAGTAAAATACTTAACCTCTTAAATTCACTGAATCTGCAAAATAAAGATAATAGTGGTATTATCAAATAAGTCTATTGAGTTAAAGTTAAATAATGTCCTGAGCACCCTGTGAACACAATACCTGAAACATAATACAGAATTCAAAAAAAAGGGTAGAAATTATGTAATTACCTTTCTTTTAAGTGGAGGTCTATAAGCCACACATTGTTTAGGGACTGGTAAACACTATCAAAACTAAATAAGATGAAAATTAAGAGGGAAGCAAGCCATAAGAAATGCCGAACTCTAGGAAGCAAACTAAGTGTTGCTGGAGTGGAGGTGGGTGAGGGAATGGGGCAACTGGGTGATGGGTGTTAAGAAGGGCACTTGATGTAATGAGCACTGGGTATTAAATGTAACTGATGAATTACTAAATTCTACCTCTGAAACTAATTTTCTAAAAAAGCTGCATTTTAAAAAGAATTGGCTGCTCTGGATATTTTCCATAAAGTGAATCATTATTACATGCTTTCACTAGTAATATGCCTTAAAAAGGCATAGAAAGGTATGACAGAACACCCACGCACAAGATTGGAGTAGAGAGTAAATTAACAGTAGAAAAAATTTTAAAAGAATTACAAGAAATATTTGGTACCTTCTTGTAGTAATGGAACTCACTTGAAAATGAGATGACAGATTTAAAAAACATAATTTGTCAAGAACTATGCAAGAAGAAATAGAAATCCTGAGATAATTAATTTATAGTGAATTCTAAGGGATTGTCTGAAAAATTTATACTGTTTGTAAATGTAAACAAACATACATACAATTTTTATAGTATTTTGTTTTTTGTAGAACTCAGGAGATGAAAGTTAAATATGTCAATTCATTTTACAGATATAACCTCTAAATATAAGACAAAAGAACTATATGATAATACAAATTATAAATTAGAAAGAGGACCATTTACTAAATGGAAATACGTACTGCAGGCCCAAAGGTAAAATAAAAGCAAAAACATAAGTACTTTCTGCTTGATATTATAGGAAATGTCTTCATTTACTTTTAACTTGATTATCTCATTTGATTATTGCCACTATACTATGAATTACTATTCTTTTTTGGGGGGCCATTATATAGTCTTATATCTGGAGATACACTTAGATACTGAGTTTTATTCCTTTATTTTAGACTTAAAGGAACTGAAGTTTAGTAGATTCAAAGGGTCACATGGCTAAATGCAGCAGATCCAACAAATAGAATCGATATTTTCCAAATCAAATACAAATTGCTTCTACATACATGAATAATAAAAAAAAATTGGCCCATAGAAATGTTAGGCAGGTATAGTATGTATAAGATAGTCAAACCATATAAATTTCCTGTAACTCCTTGATATAGGATAATCACTATTTTGGGAGAAAATAACAATGACCATTTCTTTTTTATTATAATTTTTTTTAAATCAAGGATGAACTGAAGTCTCTTTTTTTTTTCCTTTGACTCAGAACCCTAGGTGTTTATCTTTATTTAAATAGAGTTTCTCTCATTGTCACCAAGAAATATCACTGGAAAAGCATTCTAAGAATTTACCTAGGCAAATGTGAGGTGGCAAAGTGAGTTAGGCATAGTTCCCATCTTCTTTAAAATTTAATTAAAATACTGTTTTTTTAAAGTGAATTCTTATTATAAATATTTCTTCTTGTTTGAAAAAGGAAACTGAAAAATACATGAAGAATACCTTGAGTATGTGGAGATGTGTATTATAATATGCCTTCAGTAGGACCTTAAATAATGTGAAAATAATATTAAAAACGCAACAGGGGGTGCATGAGTGTCTGAGTTGGTTAAACTTCCAACTCTTGATTTCAGCTCAGGTCATGACCTCAGGGTCCAAAGATCCAGCCCTGTTGGGCTCCCTGCTTAGTGGGAGTCTGCTTGACCCTTTCCCTCTACTCACTTGAGCTCATGATCATTTCTTTGTGCTCTCTCTAAAATAAAATAGAGGAGGAGTGACTGGGTGGTTCAGCCAGTTTTGTGTCTGCCATTAGCTCAGGTCATGATCTGAGTCCTGGGATCAAGTTCCTTATCAGGCTCCCTGCTCAGCTGGGATCCTATTTCTCCCTCTCTCTCTGCTTGTGCTATGTTAAATAAATAATAAAAATCTTAAAAAATATTAAAATAAAGAAATCTTTTAGAAAAAAGTCACTGAAGATATTAAAATTGTCATATATATCTATATTTAACATGCATGTATATGTACTTACATATATATATTTCATTGTGGGTGTGTATGTATTAGGTCTAAGTATATGCATACATGTAGTTTTTAATGCATAATAGTTTTTAGGTGTAATATTAAATATGTAATAATTCATACAAATGTACGTTGCATCCCTGGTCAAAGTTTTAGAGTTTGTTTTTTAAAAATTCAACATTTTAAAAAAATCAACAACAAGAATAGTTTAGAGAATAGTGTATATTAAAGAGGATTATTGAGTTATGGTAAATGAGATGACTTAATGCATACAAAAACAGTGATAATCAAAAACTATGTACACAGGCGCTTGCGTGGCCCAGTGGGCTAAGCCTCTGCCTTTGGCTCAGGTCATAATCTCAGGGTCCTGGGATCCAAATCCACATCTGGCTCTCTGCTCAGTGGGGAGCCTGCTTCCCCTGCTCTCTCTGCCTGCCTCTCTGCTTACTTGCAACCTCTCTCTCTGTCAAATAAATAAAAATAAAATCTTTAAAAAACTTTACATAATAATAAAAGAACACCTGATATATGGCTTTCTTATTAAATGATAAAGCAGAATCAATATATTTGGCTAGTGATTTTGAAGAAATATTGTGAATGGAGGAAGATATTGAATTACTACATGAATAAATACAAGAAACAAAATTCAAACTATTGGAATTTTATAGGGTAATCAACCTGGTTTAAAAAAAATAGCAAAAAAAAAAGAAGGGGAAAGCTATTTTAAAACATTATTTTTAAAAGATTTTATTTATTTGACAGAGAGAGAGCATACAAGTAGGGGTAACTGCAGGCAGAAAAAGAGAGAGAAGCAGGCTTCCCACTGAGCAGACTGCCAGATGTGGGACTCAATCCCAGGACCTCAGAATCCTGACCTGAGCTGAAGGTGGATACCCAACTGACTTTGCAACCTAGCTGCCCCTTAAAAGATTCTTAAAAGTATACAAACTAATAGCAATGTTCAATTCTTATTTGGATTCTATTTCAAAGAAACCATTAAAATGCTTACTGCTCATAAGAAAAAAATAATATGAGTACACATTTATTTAATGATATTTTAGAAATTATTTGTTCATATGTTTTTAAGTCTTCTGGTAATGTGATAACCAACAACTTACAGTTCCCATTACTTACCTATGTACTTGTCTTGGCTAACTATATTCAAGCTTTTCTCCTGCTCAGAGTCCCATAACCTTTGTTGGGCAAGCACTAACATATTTCCTAACAGCCCATTCTGAGTATCAGCTCAGAAACATTTCCTATTAAAACACCTCTATTTTGCTTCCTGTTCATCAATATGCTTATCTCCCAATAAGTTCCTGTGAGCTCTGCTTATCCCTTCCTCTTAAAAAAAAAAAGACTTTTTCTTTTTGATTTTGAGCTATTTGTGGATTATAACATTGGAGCATTATTATATTAGGCAGTTTTGTGCTTTCTTATCTAATTCCCAATTTGTTGTTTGTTTGTGGGGTTTTTTTTTCAGGTTTCTGCTGTTTTGTGTTAGAACAAAATGCTAAGGACCTTTTAGTCTTCATCCTGCTAACAGTGCTGCCAAACTCTCAGGACCCAACTTTGGATTCATGTTTCTTAACTGAAAAGATATAAAAGTGACTCTGAGTGGAAGTCTACTCCAGCTGGAGACCTTAAACTGAGTGGCCAGGATATACAACACCATGAAATAAATAGCTTTCCCAAGAAGTTGGAACTGAGAAGATGACATCAAGAAGGGCTTGGCTTCTCGCCAAGGTACCAGAACAAGTCCATGCCCCACAGGAGACTCTTGCCCTCCAGTACTCACCATTTTGTCTTTCTGGTTTTTTTTTTTTTCACTTCTGTTCACTCCAACATTACCTTTGTTATCCATGTAATTTTTCCCATTACAAATATAGCTTCCCATAATGATAATTACATAGTATTATCTCTGGCTCTTCTTGCTCAAAATAGATTTCCCCATAATAATTCCTCTCTACCTCCAAAGATGCCCAAATCCATGGAATTCCTTTACACAACTCAGAGCAAAATCTCACAGTTCTATTTCTGATTCCTGTTACATACTTTTGGGAACCTCCATTTTTCCCCAGTCTCCTACAACTGTCTCAGATTTAAAGGCACCCATTGTGTTGACACTTGAAGGGGGCTTCATATTTTCTCTCTAGACATTGAAAGGAACCTCTATAAATCTCAGTACGTTTTAGAAGAAGCAGTGTATACTTGCACTGTAATATAACCAAGAGCTGGTTCAGAAATATAGGCATTTTCAACTACATTACTTTGTCAATACAAATACTTTAAATACAATACAGATATAGTCTTATTATGGGGAACAAAAGTACATGTTCTAATATACTCAGATGATCTTAATATGTCTAAAATACTCAGATGATCCAAGTATAAGCTCATCTTTACTTGGGACTGTGTGTTCTAAAAACAAAACCTCTAGAACTTTCCCTAATTAGATGGGATTACAGCCACTTAGAGGAATCAGATGAACTCTAAAATACAAATAAATTGACAATTATTAGAAGTCCTAGGTAGTTGCTAATAAGATGTTTTATTGCAGGTGAACATGTGCATTGTATCTTCCTACTAACTGGAGTGTCACCTATTATTGCATTAATCCTATTAGTTCCTGTGAACATGTTAGCTAGACTGCCTGTTTTTCTTATTTTAACCACTTGTTTACCTGTGGTTTAAGTTTTCTGGGCACTGGATTATTTAAAAAAACTGAAAAAGCATGTGATGACTGCAAGTTAGTACAGATATCCCTTTAACAGTGAATGTGAACTTTGTTGCTTACCTTGTTCTCAAGAAGCCTTAGAGAAAGAGAACAAGAGGGTGACACCTGGGTGGCTCAGTTGGATAAGTTTCTGCTGTTTTCACAGGTCATGACCCCAGGGTCCTGGGATTGAGCCCTGCATTACATTGGGCTCCCTGCTCAGAGGGGAGCTCTCTTCTCCCTCAGCCTCTGCTGCTTTCCCTTCTTGTGCTCTCATTCTCTGTCCTGCTCTTTGTCAAATAAATAAATACTATATAAATAAAAACCTTTAAAAAAATAAAAAAGAGAGTAAGAGATTGCAAGCAAACTTAAAAGAGTTCATTGCTCCAGCATATTACTTATGGACAACCTTTGGAAAGAAGTCCCTTCATTTTCCATGGTCCGATTCAGGAAGTAACCATGACTAGGAAATCGATTAGATTAACCATTATGCTGGCATCTAAGGACACTTTGGGCTTCATGTACTAGAGTTTTCTCATTTGGCTCTCTTCAAGCTCAGTTGTTTGTTTTACATACTTTTCCAACTTTAAATAGTAGTCCTGTTTCATTATATTCCAAGGTACATTTATCAACAATTGTCAGACTAGCAACACACACAATAGAAGTTATAACTAGTCTTTTGAGGACAACAAAAATAGGAAGATAAAACTATGTTCCCTTGAAATGAGTCTGAGATCTCAGGTTGAATCTGGATGGACTGAACTGGGTTGGGGCTTTTAAAGTGGGTTTAGGACTGCTTAGGTGAGAGCGGGGTCTGCCTGAAGTCAGTCTCAAGTTCTGTGTTAGGACTGGGGTATCCTAATTCCCTAGATAACTCTTTGAGTAGAGTTTGATTCCTTTGGAATGGATTTATGCTCCTCTGGGTTGGGTCTTTGAAATCAAGAATTGTTTCTGGGTTCTCATGACCTGAAGTCTGGGTCCCTTGATGGATCTGGAGTCCCTGGCATGTTGCCAGAGATGCCTTAAATTAATCTAGTTTGCTGATATGAGTCTCTGGTTCTGTATAAGTAGGTCTGAAAGCTCTTGAAATGGTTCTGGAATCCCCTGAAGTTGAATTTGGATAATCTGAGCTGAGGCTTGATCTTTTACTTTTGTCTGAAGGCTTCTGAGCTTAGCTTGCACCACTTTCTTAAGATTTTACTTAAGTTCTAGTTAGTTAGCATATAGTAATATAGTTTCAGTGGTGCATGATAGTGATTCACCACTTCAACACAACATCTCATGTGCATCACAATTGTACTCCTTAACACTCATCCATCATATTTAATCCACCTTCCCTCTGGTAACCATCAGTGTGTTCTCTGTAGTTAAGTGTCTTGCTCTCTCCCTCTCTTTTTTGTCTGTGCTCATTTTGTTATGTTTCTTTATATGAGTGAAATCATATGGTATTTGTTTTTATCTGGCTGACTTATTTTGCTTGGCATTATACTCTCTACTTATATCCACATTGTTGAAAATAGCAAGATTTCATTTATTTAAATTGCTGATTAATATTCATATATATGCATATGTATCCATATATATGTATGTATGTGTGTATATGTATATGTATGGTGGGTTTATGGTCTGAAATGGCTCTTTCTTGAGTAGGTTTGGAGGCTCTTGAGCTAAGTATGGATTCCTTAATGTTTGTTGAGACCCACCTGAGTCTTAGACTTTGTAAATGTATGCCATGGTTAATTCCAGGTACTCTGTAGTAAATCTGTCATCCTTTGAGGTTGGACTGTGGCCTCTTATGGAATGTCTAGAGTTTCTTAAACTGAACTGTTATTTGTAGTTGGGTTTTCTTCACTGGATTTGATCTAGTTCCTTGGGGTTCCTTGACTAGGTGTGGATCCCCTTAGAATGCATCTATGATTGCTGAGGTAGACCTAATTTCTGAAAGGGTGAAGTATGGATATGTCTGAATTGAGTCTAGATACATTGAGGTAGGTCCAGGATCTCATGAGCAGAGTCTATGCCATCTGAGATATTCTGAGGTCCCTCAAGATAAATATGGGACTCAAAGAGGCATTTTTAAAAAAATTTTATTTCTTTTCAGCGTAACAGTATTCATTGTTTTTGCATCACACCCAGTGCTCCATGCAATCCGTGCCCTCCCTAATAACCACCACCTGGTTCCCCCAACCTCCCACACCCCGCCCCTTCAAACCCTCACGTTGTTTTTCAGAGTTCATAGTCTCTCATGGTTCACCTCCCCTTCCAATTTTCCTCAACTCCCTTCTCCTCTCCATCTCCCCTTGTCCTCCATGCTATTTGTTATGCTCCACAAATTAGTGAAACCATATGATAATGGACTCTCTCTGCTTGACTTATTTCACTCAGCATAATCTCTTCCAGTCCTGTCCATGTTGCTACAAAAGTTGGGTATTCATCCTTTCTGATGGAGGCATAATACTCCATAGTGTATATGGACCACATCTTCCTTATCCATTCATCCGTTGAAGGGCATCTTGGTTCTTTCCACAGTTTGGCGACCGTGGCCATTGCTGCTGCAAACATTGGGGTACAGATGGCCCTTCTTTTCACTCCATCTGTATCTTTGGAGTAAAACCCCAGTAGTGCAATTGCAGGGTCATAAGGAAGCTCTATTTTTAATTTCTTGAGGAATCTCCACACTGTTTTCCAAAGTGGCTGCACCAGCTTGCATTCCTACCAACCATGTAAGAGGGTTCCCCTTTCTCCACATCCTCTCCCAACACATGTTGTTTCCTGTCTTGCTAATTTTGGCCATTCTAACTGGTGTAAGGTGGTATCTCAATGTGGTTTTAATAAGAATCTCCCTGATGGCTAGTGATGATAAACATTTTTTCATGTGTCTGATAGCCATTTGTATGTCTTTATTGGAGAAGTGTCTGTTACAAAGAGGCAATTTGGTTTCTTCTGAGATAATTCTGGGACTCCTGTGGTTGTTGTCAGGGGACATATGCACTAATTCTGAGCACACTAAGGTTTGTCTGGGGTCTCCTGTGCTGAGATTAGTTCCACGGAGATTTGTCTAGGTTCTCCATAAGGTGGGGTGCTTATGATGGACCTAGTGTCATGCATGGTATTTTCTGTGGTATCCTGGGCAGAAAACTTGGTCTCTTGAATAGGTTTGATGAGTCTGGGACATACCAAACTGAATCTAAAAACCCTAAAGTGGACTAATGTCCCAGAAATGGAAGTAGATCTCCTCAGGATAAACCAGTGTTCTCAGAAGTGGGTCTAAGGTGTCCAAGATGGATCTCGAGTTTTCTGAACTGAGTTTGATTCTCCATAGTTGATTCTCAATTCTCCTGTGGTTGATTAGAGTCTCCTGAACACACTTTTGGTCATTAGAGATGATTCTGGGGTAACCTGATGTTATTTACATCTTTGGAGATAAGTGTGAATCCTGTGAGGTTTGTCAGGGGTTTCGTAAATGGATCTGGTATCTCCTGAAGTGGATTTGTTTAAATTGGTGAGGAGCTGGGGTGAGAGCTGGGGCTGAGTTCTCTTTTTAAGGTTTTATTTGTTTATTTATTTATTTATTTATTTATTTATTTATTATTCGTTCATTTATTTATGCCAGGGAGAGAGAGAGAGAGAGAGAGAGAGAGTGTGTGAGCGTGAGTGCATAAGCAGGGGGAGTGGCAGGCAGAGAGAGAAGCAGGATGCCTGCTGAGCAAGAAGCCCAATGTGGGACTTGATCCCAGGAGCCTGAAATTATGACCTGAGTTGAAGGCAGGCGCTTAACTGACTGAGCCACCCATGCATACCTGGGGCTGAGTTCTTATGTTGGTGGCTGTGTGGTGTTTTCTGTGTATGGCTAAGTTGAGTCTGGCTCCCTTGAGGTTAAGTCTTAGTTTCTGGAGCTAAGTTTTCAGTCACCAAGGTTAGGTGTAAATCTACTATCTTGGATCTATCCCTCTGAATTGGGTTTGTTACTCTGGGACCTTGTCTCAGGATTACCTGAACTGACTCTATGCTTGAGATATGTGTTTGTTATCTGAACTGAGTCTGTCTTTTTTCCAAAAATGGGCTTTGAGTCCCCAGATTCAGATATAATGCCCCCAAAGTGGGTCTGCATTCTGGGGTGTTATATTGGAATTCCTAAGCTGAATCTCTAGTCTTAAGATAAGTCTTGGGTCTCTTGAGCTGGGCCTACCTGCTCTCAGGTGAGTCTAGAATCTCTATCTATATGTATCCCCTAAAAGAGGTGTGGCTAATAAGTCTGACGGTATTGTCTGGGTCCGTTAAATAGGACTAAGGTACTTTGAGATAGAGCTGGCATTTCTGTTGATGGATCTGGGGTTTCCTGAGTTATGTTTATCCTTTGGTCAGTCTTGGGCCACCTGAAATGTGAAAATATTCAGATGGATCTGGGACCCCTTAAGTGAATATCATATGTAATGAGGTAGATCTACCTATATACAAATACCTGAACAGAGTTGATACTGCTGAATTGGGTGTAAGGTCATCTATGGTAGGACTGGGTTCTCCTGAGGTAAGTGTGGGGCCTGGGGGAGAAGCTACAGTTTTACTGGAGTATTTTCGAGATATGCCTAATCTTTGCTTGTTGCTTAGAGGGGGATCCACAATTTGTTTACCTGATCCAGGCAAAGTCTGAGTTTGGGTGGAAATGTTTAAAGTATTTGTCCTTTGCTAGAGATATTTGGCTTATGGAGTGGATCTTGGAATTCCTGATTGTAGTCTAGAGATATGTGAATTGAATCATGTGGGTCTGAGGTCAACTAGAGTGGGGTAGAGCCTCTGAGAGCAGTCTCAGTTCCTTGAGTTGATTTTGAGTCCATTTACTGAGTAACCTGAGTACCCTGCTTGGGGATTAGGACCCCCAAAAGTGTCTGGGGTTACCTTGGGAATTTTCTATGAATTTATAAAGAGTTTTGTGTTTTATGCAAGTACATGATCTCCAGAAGTGAGTCCGGTTTCCATGGGAGAGTCTCAGTAGTGTCTGTAGATACTGCAGCTGAACACTGGTTCCCAAATACAGAGAATATACGAATATCTTTGCTCCCTATGGTGATATAGGATCAGGTTTCTTAGTATTAATATATTGAATATTGACCCAAATTGTGAGTCTGGATTCCACAAGGAGGGCGTGGGTATGAGCCTGTTGTGGTTTCCTTGGGACAGTCCTGAGCTAAGCGGAGGCTCTTGTTCCCAAGTCAGTCCCCAGTGGTGGGTCTGGAATCATAGTGATTGTTGGATTCCATAAGGTTTTTTTTTTTTAATTTTTTTAAAGATTTTATTTATTTATTTGACAGAGATCACAAGTAGGCAGAGAGGCAGGCAGAGAGAGAGAGAGAGAGAGAGAAAGCAGGCTCCCTGCTGAGCAGAGAGCCCGATGTGGGGCTCGATCCCAGGACCCTGGGATCATGATCTGAGCCAAAGACAGAGGCTTTAACCCTCTGAGCCACCCAGGCGCCCCCAGGTTTTTTTTTTTTTAAGATTTTTTTTCTTTTTTTTGAACAAACAAAGACCACAAGTAGGCCGAAAGGCAGGCATAGAAGGGGGAAGTAGGCTCCCCGCTGAGCAGAGAGCCTGATGCGGGGCTCAATCCCAGGACCCTGAGATCATGACCTGAGCTGAAGGCAGAGGCTTAACCTACTGAGCCACCCAGGCACCCGTGGACTCTGTAAATTTTGTCTCTCTTTTTGAGGTTGCTGAATGGGGCTACTGAGCTAAGTCTGGTTCCCCCTGAAGATGTCTCGATCCCCAGAGGATGATTCCAGATCCCTGGATTTTAAATAGGAAGCCCTGAGCAGAATAGGATTCTGTATCCTGAGTATCTAGGTTGTGGTATCCACTGTGGTAGTTCTTGAATCTCCTGTGTTTTGTGTGTGTGCCATGAAAACAGTCTCAATTACCTGAAGTTTATTTCAGGTCCTTAGGGGTTGTCTTGCTTTGCTGGAACACATAATGTGTCCCCTAGCTGTTTCCAGATCACCTGATGTGGGTGTTGGGCTACTCTAAGGGTCACAGAACTCTGCTGTATTGTGTGAGGATTGCATAACTGAGTCTGGGTTCTACGAGATGTGTGTGTCTGGGATCACAAGTTGGGTTTCTGGCTATTGAGCAAGATTCAGCTTTGGTGTGGGAAAATAAATGTGAATTCAGGTGTTATAAGGTATATCTGGGGTCCATGAAACTGAGGCACATTTCCCTAAAACGAGTCTGACATTATACAAGGTAGGTCTGCCATCTTCAGGATGGATATCTAGTATCCTGAACTAGGTCATCCTCTCAGAGTTGTACTAAAATTCCCTGAGGTGAATCTGGATCCTTTGAGCTGACCTACCTGAAAATATTATTGCCCACTTAGCATTTCGTTTGGGGATAAGCTGTTGTCATAGAGATGGGATAAGATCCACTGAAATGAGTTTGGAGTTCCAGAGGGAGGTCTGGAACTGAAATTATACCAAGGGATGCATATAATGGGTCTTGGGTCCTTCCGTGTATCTATGAAGTGGATATGGGATCTCCTGAACTGAGAATTACTCACCTGAGATATATCTGTGTTTCTCTACAGTTTGTCTAGGGCTCCACTGTGTAGAGCTGGTGACTTCTGAGATGATTCTTGATCCTCTGATTTGGATTTTGCTCCTCAGTGATGGGTCTGGGACCCATAAAGTGCATCTACTGCTAAGGGAAAACGAAGTTCTCTTTAGCCGAGACTGGTAGTCCTTTGTTAAGTCTAGATCTCCTGAGGTAAGTCTAGTTCCTTTGGGGTCGGGTGTCCACTGAGATGGAGACTCCTGAAATGAATCAGGGATTTTCTGAGATGACTATAGTTGCCTGAGATGGGTATGGTGTCGACTGAAATAAGTCTAAGTACTTTTGGGTGCCTCAGGTTTTGGTATCACCTGAAATGTGTCTAGGTCTCTTGAAGTTATGGCGGGTGTCCTGAAATGAGTAAGGGGTCACCTTGCTACATCTGGAGAGGCCATGAAGTGGGTCTCTATGTCCCAATATAGTGTCTTGGATGCCTGGCAAAGTCTGATACCACAGAAGTGGGTTTTTGACTTTTTAAAGATGAATCCTGGATCTTCTGAGCAGACTCTTTGTTGTTTAATGTGGGTCTGTGGTCCTTAGAAATAAGATTTACTGGTATGGTCTCTTGGCCTGAATATATATCCCATTGGTAGACTCTGCATGTCATCTGGGGATATTTTATTTGTCTGGGTCTGCAAATGTGAGTTGTTTACTGTTGTAGGTATAGTTGTTGTTGGGAATATATGAGTTTCATTTCTAAGTATTATTCTGGTATCTCCTGAATTGGGATTAGAGTTCCTCAGTTGGGTTTAGGTCATTCAGGCATCTATGTTTTGTAAGTAGTATTTATATCACTATGAGCTGGGTTTTTAAGACTTGGAGTAATGTTTTTGGATTCCCGTTCTGAGTGTATAAACAGTAAAATAAGTCTTTGTTTTCTGAGGTGAATGTGAAACTCCAGAAATAAGCTTGCATTCTCTAATTTGTGCTTCTCTTCCTTGGAGCTGATTATAAATTTTCTGGTGTTGGTTTTTGTGTGTGTATGTGTGTGTATGTGGATTTGAGGCTCCTGAGGGTTGTTAGGTGGGGATGTCAGAAATGAGTCTGGGATCCATAAGTGGGTTTTGGCCTTTGAATTGAGTCTAGATTACCTGAGTTTCATATGGATATAGACAAACTGTGTTTGGGTGTTCTGAGATATGTCCATCAACTCCTGAACTTACCCAGGAAACTCCAAAAATGGGCCTTTGGTCATTGATGTGTATCTATTATTTACAAGGGGGATCAGTGGGCATCCTGAACTTATTACTCTTCTGAAGAAATTTTTGAAGTCATCTATGATGGTTCTGAATCATCTGAGCAGACTTGGTGCTATCTAAGAATATCTGGTCACCTGATACATTGTTTGGGGATACCTATGCAGTGTCTGATATTATTGAAGTGAGTGAATGTTCCTGGAGGTGGGTGACATTGACCTTTCCTTACTCTGTATTATCTTATATGGGTCAGAAATTCTGTTTGGTGGATCTCATTCCCATAATTTGGTCTGAAGCCACCTGGCATGTTGTATGTGGTCCCCTGAACTGACCTTGATTGCATAAGATTGGATATATCCTTTGAGGTGGGCCATAATCCCTTGGTAATTCAGGTAGGTTCCCTTGAGGTAGACTTGAGACCTTTGAGGTGAATCTGGTACCCTTGATAGGATAATCCTCTGAGGCCAAGATGGATCTATGATATCCAGATTGTGTCTGGGGTCTTCTAAATCTGTGTCCCATTAGTTGGTTCTAGATACTCTGAAGTAGTTTGGGTTTGGGTTTCAAGTGTAGATGGGTTTCAAGTGTCCTGAAGTGTATATAGGATCCCCTGAAGTGGATCTGTGATCTTGTTTGTTTTTGGATCTGTCATCTTCAAGGTGGATCTGATATATTTTAAACTTAACCCACCTCCCCATATTTTAATCTCCTGAACTAACTCCAGGACACCTGAGCTGTGTCCAGACTACTTGGTGTGAAGTTTTAAGATTCTTGAGCCCTTTCTGGTTCTCCATATCTTCTGATATGGATCTGGAAATCCTGAAGTGGTTGTGGGGTTATATTTAGCCATTTTGGTAGGCATAAATTTAATATTTTATTTCTGACATAATGTAAGTCTCTTAGGTTTGGTTTTCATCTCCACACCTGTGTTTTGTGTGATCCTGTTTGTCTTCTGGAGAGGTCTGAGCTGAGTCACAGTTTGTAGAGTGTATTTTGAATGTCCTGAAGTGGTTCTAATAATATAGTTATATTATATATATATATATATATATATATATATATATATATATATATATTAATAATATAGTTATTCTGGGACCCACAGAGTGTATCAGAGCCCCTTAATAGGGGCATTGGCATGATTCTGGATTCACTATTGTGGTTCTTTGTTTCTTTGAGTTGGTTCTGGGTTACTCTGAGCTAGATCTGGAATATTATTAGCTGAGCGTGAGTTCTCAGCCTAATATGTTGCTTGGCAATGTATGAGCTTAGTCTGGAGTTTCTGAAGTATATTAAGGTATTCTGATCAGGTTTAGAGTTCCTGACTATTACTAGATCCTCTGAGGTATTCCTGGGGTTAATTGAAATAGTTTGGAATTCTTTATAATGGGCTTATACTCCTTGGATTTATGGCTGGAATTGCCTACGCTGAGTCTTGATATCCAGAATTGTATCTTTTCCTTAACTGGGTCTAGATCAGCAGAATTAAGTCTGGATTTTCTTTTTTTTTTAAGATTTTATTTATTTATTTGACAGATAGAGATCACAAATAGGCAGAGAGGCAGGCAGAGAGAGAGAGAGAGAGGAGGAAGCAGACTCCCTGCCATGTGGAGAGCCCGATGTGGGACTCGATCTCAAGACCCTGGGATCATGACCTGAGCCAAAGGCAGAGGCTTAACTCACTGAGCCACCCAGGCGCCCAAGTCTGGATTTTCTGATGTGTCTATGTTCCTTTGAGTTTGTCCTGTTCTACTCAGAGGTATTTCTGGGAACTCGAGCTGTTTCAGTATCTCCCAAATGAATCTGGGTCTTTTGAGCTAAGTTTGTGATCCCTGAGGAGGTCTTAGAGTATCTGGTTTGTGGTTTAATAAACTAGGTCTGATTTCTCATACACTGAATGCGGGTATTTGGAGTATTACTTGTACATGTGTGAGCTAAGTCCTAGTCATTGAAGAGTTGTGGTATCTGCTTTAGGGGTACTTGACCCCTTTCTTTAGGGTTGTAGTTCTCTGAATTTGGCCTGGGGCCATTTGGCTGCTACCCCCTGAGCTGAGTCTGAGTCATCTGTGTTGTGTCTAAATTCTCCTGGCTGAGTGTAGGCCCACTGGTATATTATTTGGGAATGCCTGAGATAAATCGGGGTTCTGAACAGACTATATGTCTCCTAAGGTGGCACTGGGACTTCTTTGGCTCTTTAGCCTCTTGATCTAAGTCTTGAACTTTGTAAGATTGATATGGGTCTACTTGGCTTTTATGTCAATGTCCTCTGAGTTGAATCACATTTCCCTCAGGATAGATGGAACTCTGAGGTGTATCCTGGTGGAAATGAATGAACTTTGAAATCAACAGGTAGATATAGAATCAACTGCCAAAG
This sequence comes from Enhydra lutris kenyoni, assembly GCF_002288905.1. Lineage (NCBI taxonomy): Eukaryota > Metazoa > Chordata > Mammalia > Carnivora > Mustelidae > Enhydra > Enhydra lutris. The sequence goes on from NW_019154294.1 coordinate 38,751, forward strand.
ATCTTAGTTTGCTGAGTTTAGTCCAAGAGTCCTGTAGGAGAGTGTTTAGGTTCCTTGAAATGTGCTCTTGGGCCCCCCCACCTCATGTGTTGTATGGGGAATGCCTGAGTGGCATGTGTATCTTTTTGATATCTTTTTTAAAAGATTTTATTTATTTATTTGACAGAGATCACAAGTAGGCAGAGAGGCAGGCAGAGTGAGGGTGGGGGGGAAGCAGGCTCACTGCTGAACAGAGAGCCCGATGTGGGGCTCCATCCCAGGACCCTGGGATCATGACCTGAGCTGAAGGCAGAGGCTTTAACCCACTGAGCCACCCAGGCACCCCTTTTTGATATCTTTTGAACCAACTCTTTGTTCCAGGAACTGGGTCTGGCACATCTTTTGAGGTACTAAGATCAGGAAGGTATCTGGAATAATTTATAAAACTTTGAGGAGACTATTTTCACCTGTGTTATATGTCTTTGCCTTATCTGCTATTTCACCACCTGAATGATTTCTTTTTTGGATGTTCTCTGCATCCAGAAATGAGTCTGGTACCCTAATGTGGTTCTGTGTTTCTTTGAGTTGGTTCTGTGTCCCTTAGAGTGGGGTCTGGAATATTCTTAGTTGAGTGTGAGTACTCTGCTGAATCTGGTAGATTTGAGATTTCCTGAGTTGGGTCTGATAACTCTTGCACTGACTGTAGACTTTCATGATGTTATTTGTGGATACCTGAAGAGAGCCTTATTCCCTTCAATTTGAGATTTTTCTCCAGGAATACTAGGACCTTTAATTTTTCCTGAAGTCATTTAAATTCTCTGGAGTTCTATGGTGTGTTATCCAGGGTTTCCTGAACTGAGTATGGATCCTGAGAAATGTCTCCATGGTTCCCTCACTTGGATTCAGGGATCCTTGAGAAAGTTGAGTTCCTTTCTGTGAAAGAGTGGATTTGGGAGGTTATCATTTGGGAATGCCTGTGTTGAATTGACACATAGTAAGTATGATTTCCTTTTGTTGCATCTTGTATCATATGTAACAGGTTTTAAGCTCCCTCCTGTAGGTCTGGGACTGATTGACTGTGGTTAGAATGATGTGCTATGTTGTCTGGTGTGCCCTAAGCTGTTTGAGACTCTTGAGGAATACTGAGTCCCTGTGGTAAATGGGAAGCCCATTTATCTGGAGTTTTATCTGGAGATGCCTGAACAGAGTTGGATATTAGGTTTAATGTAGTGGTTCCCTGAGCTTAATCTGTATCTTTTGGAAAGATCTTAATCCATAAAATGTTTTTCCCGTGGTACTATGGAGTATTGTCTGAGAGATGTTTGAGCAGTGTATGTTTCCCCAAACAAAGGCAGCATCCAGTGAGGCGTATGAAGGCTTATTGTGAGAGCCTGAGACCCTACAATGATGCCTGGGGGTCCTTGATCTGAATCTAGTTTACCTGATTTCTCTGGTGTACTCCTAGGTGATTTGTGGGTCTGGTGTCTCTTGAGCTGATCTAGAGTACCTCAGGTAGTTCTCGAGTCTCCCAAATTGAATCTGGCACTTATGAACTGGATCCTAAACTGAGTATACCTCTTCACATGTTGTTTGGGGTCTCCTGAGGTGTGTTGGGGTTGGTTGACATGTGTCTGGGGACCCTTAAGTTTGCCTATGGTCTCCTGGAATGTTTTTGTGTCCTGCAGTATTTTAATTGTCCCAAAGCAAGTTCAGTGTTTTGTTAAATGCTTCTACAGTCTCCTGTAGTGAGTCTGGTAGAAAAGTTTGCTTACATGTGCAGTGTTTAGGTGAGTATGTATCCTTCGATGAGGTCTTGGGCTGCCTCAGATGGTTCAGGGGCTTAAGATTTATTGTATGGCTTTACATGTGTTTAGTGTGGGTTCCCTTTGTCAATCTGGGGTTCAGCAGCAATACCTGGGTTCTCTGAGGTTGGTCTTCACTTCCTGACATTAGTCTGCATCCATAAACCAAATCTGGGTTCTCTTAATTTTGTTGGAGGCCCCTGAGACATGTTTTGAAATCCTGTTGTTGGGGATGCCCTAGTTTATTCTGAATATATGAAATATATCCTGCTTGACCTAAGTAATTCTGGATGCTTTGAGGTGGGTCTGGATCCCTGAGGTGTATTTTGATTTATTTGAGGTGATTCTGCAGCCATTATGACCCTCTGCTCCTTTCAACATGGTGCTAGTTCTCAAATACATATGATATTCTGGATGTTTGATGTGGAAAGACTCCTTTGCTTTTGCTTTGCGATGAGACTGTATTCCCTGGCTTTTTAGAGAGATGCTCTGGAACCTGTTGTTGGTGTCTAAGGTCCTGGTCATTTTCGTCATTTATGAAACACACAAATAAAATGCCCTCTGGGTCTGTGTTCTCTGATGTATTTTTACATGGTGAGACATCCCTGATAAAGCCTTGGGAACTCCTTATCCTAGTTCCAGTCCTCTTAGCTGAGTCTTGGCTTCCTGAGCTGAATATACCCTGCGGTGGGTTTTTGGAAACATGTACTGTGTGGGGTCCAAATGGTGTGTTGTTTGAGGAATTTAGTGGGTCCTCTGTCCTGAGACTCGGTCTTCTGTGGAAGGTCGTACATAGCTTGTGCTGAGTGTGGATCTTTTGAGGTACTTGTTGGAGTTACCAGAGCTATGTCTATGCATGATTAGGAGCATATAGAATAGATGCCTTGTGTTTCTTAAATGTCTTTATTTGGTATAAGGTTCCTTGAATTTCCTTTGGAACCCCTTATGGTATTGACTCTGGTTTTCTCAGTGGGTATTGTCTCTTGAGATGAATTTCAAGAGGTGGGTCTGTATCATAAGGTGGATTTACGGTTCCTTGGGTTGATTGTGGTTATGATGTATTACTTGGTGATAATAAGTTGAGTCCCATTCTGAGTCTGTATCCCTTACATGGAAATTTGAACTTATGTGTTAGTTTTTGTGCCTCCCTACATGGACCCCTAGATTTTTGGGGTGTAATCACGTGATGTGTAATGTGAAGTCCTCTCATCTAAGTCTGAGTGTACTGACGATGTCTGGATAACTTGTTGATTTTTCTGGCTCCCATAGGTTTTATACCTAGGTAGAGTTGGTTCTCTATGATGAGTTTTGGTCTATTGTGGTGGAAGTGGGTCTTCCTTTAAGGAGCTGAGACCCCAGTGTTGTCATCAAGGAATGCTTTAACTGAAATCTGTATCTCATGAACTGGGTCTTGGATCTCTTAACTTGGATCTCTGGTTTCCAAGCTGATTCTGGATCACCTGACTTGAATCTGGAGAAATCACAGATGTAGTTAGCTTCTTTCATTTGAAACTGGGACCTCCAATACCTGACCTGGGGAGGCTCCCTGGGGTCCCCAAAGATGTTTGTGTGGCTCCTGAACTGAATTTACATTTCCTGAAATGGTCTGATGACTTTGTGAATGCCTGAGACCCCATGCTGTTTTCTGAGATATCTGAGCTGAGTTGTGGCCCCCATGTGTGAATCTAGGTGCCCCTGAGTCTAGAGAGTCCACAGTGAATTTTGATTGCCTGATATGAGTTTTATGTACCCAGAGTCTATCTGGGTTCCTTCTGAGATTTGTCAAGATCCCCGCTGAACTAGGATACCCTGCAATGGTCTGGAATCCTATGAGGTGGGGTTGCCAACTCCAAGGTGGATCAGGATAAGCCAGAACTGATTGTGCCTCTCACAGTTGGATCTGAGCATAGATGTGGTGTGTCTGTTCCTCTTGAGACAGGCTTGAGACCATTTGAGGTGGCTAGTTGACACTACAGTGATGTTATATGATGAGTGATGTGAGTCTGCATACCCTGATTTTTTTTTCCTGAGATGAGCCAGAGTACCCAGAAATGAGTGTGTGTTCCTGATGTGTGTCTATACTCTTGAGCTAGAGCTACACTCCTCTGACATGGTTAGAGATATCCTTAGCAGGAACCTGAGTATCCTTAGCCGTGCTCTCTAATTCCAAAGCTGAATCTTGGTAACCTCTACTGGATCTGAGATCCTTACATGGATGTGAGACTCTTGTGTTGAGTGTGGGCCCATCTGTGTAGTCTCCGAAGGTGTCTGAGTCAAGTCTGAATATCACTATGCTGATCTGGGATCCACCATGTGTAGTTTTGGACCCTTCCTTCCTTCCTCCTCCCTCCCTCCCTGCCCCCTTCCTCCTTCACTCCTTCCTTCTTCTCCCTCCGCCTCACTTTCTTTTAAGAGTATAAGGCCCTTTAGTTCTCTTTTGGATACCTGAGCTGAATCTGAGTGTTGTTTCTTTTTTTTTTTTTAAGATTTTATTTATTTATTTGTCAGAGAGAGAGAGAGAAAGTGAGCACACAAGCAGGCAGAGTGGCAAGCAGAGGTGGAGAGAGAAGCAGGCTCCCCGCCAAGCAAGGAGCCTGACAAGGGACTCGATCCTTGGTCCCTGGGATCATGGCCTGCTCAGAAGGCAGTGGCTTAACTGACTGAGCCACCTAGGCATCCCAAAAGTATGCACACATTTTTTTTCTTTCTAGGATTTTATTTAGGTAGAAAGAGAGAGAGAGAGAGAGAGAGACAGAGAGAGAGAGCGAGCGCACACAAGCAGGAAGAGCAGCAGGCAGAGGGAGAAGCAGGCTCTCTGCTGAGCAAGGAGTCTGATGTGGGACTTGATTTCAGGATCCTGGGATCATGGCCTGAGCCAAAGGCAGGCACTTAACTGACTGAGCCACCCAGGGGTCCCTGAATCTGGGTGTTGTGAGACTTACCAGAACTCTTTTAGTCTGGTCCTGTTTTCCTGAGGTGTCTAGATTACTTAAGGTATGTTTCAGCCTTACTGAGGTATGTTTGGGTCCTTCTGTGGCATATTTACACACCCCAGGTGATGTCTGAATGCTGTATCTGAGTCTATATTCCCAAATTTAGTCCAAGTTTTTATATGTGGGCCTTGGGAAAAGAGTCGGGGCTTTCTGGTGTGGGTCTATGCATCTTCTGGTCTCAGAGGTGGGCTCTCTGAGATAGTTTGGGACACCCTTAGATGATTCACTGAGGGAGATATGTGTCCCTTGATGTAGACTTTATCTCTCCTGTGCTAAGTTTGGGGTTATTGAGAGTGTTAATTTAAGATGCCTCAGTTCAGTCTTTGTCTTATATGAAGTAAATACTGTTATTAATTTTTTTATATATTTAGGTGCTCCCATGTTGGGTGCATAAATATTTAAAATTGTTACATCTTCTTGTTGGATAGACCCCTTTATTATGATATAGTTTAATTCATTTCTTGTTAATAGTCTTTGATTATAATAGAGTTTGTTTGACATAAGTATTGCTATTCTGGCTTTCTTTAGACATCCATTTGTGTGGTAAGTGTTTCTGTATTCCCTTGCTTTCAGTCTGTAGGTGTCTTTAGGTCTAAAATGTGTCTCTTATATGCAGCAAGTAGATGGATCTTTTTTGTTTATCCATTCTGACATCCTATGTCTTTTGAGTGGAGCATTTAGTACGATTACATTCAGAGTAATTATTGATAGATTTGTATTTAATGCTGTGTCATTTCTGTTTTGTCATTTGTTTTCTCATTTCTAGAGATTTCTGTGATAGTTTATTGAGTTTGTACTCTTGATTTCCCCTTTCCCTCAAACAGCCTCCTTTAATATTTCCTGTAGGGCTGGTTTAGTGGTCATAAACTCAATTAGTTTTTAATCTGGGAAACTCCTTATCTCTTCTGAATGATGTCCTTCCTGCTTTGAGCATTGTTGACTGCCAACAACTTTTCCTACTCAGCACGTTGACTATATCATATTATTCCCTATGGCTTGCCAAGTTTCCGTGGAGAGATCTTCAGCTAGACATGGAGCTTCCCTTGCCAGTTGGGGACTTCTTTTGTCCCTTTTTCTTCTTTTAGGATTATTTTCCTTAATAGTGTATTTTGCAAATGTGATTACAGTTGTCTTGGTGTTGTCCCACTGTTTTTTTTTTTTTAAAGATTTTATTTATTTATTTGACAGAGAGAGAGAGATCAGGCAGAGAGGCAGGCAGAGAGAAAGGAGGAAGCAGGCTCTTCACTAAGCAGAAAGCCCAATGCGGGGCTCAATCCCAGGACACTGAGACCATGACCCGAGCTGAAGTCAGAGGCTTAACCCACTGAGCCACCCAGGCACCCCTGTCCCACTGTTTTTTAATAATCTTTTTAAAGTGTTAATTTTAATTCCATAATACCTAGCATACAATGTTATAATAGTGTCAGGTGTGTAGTATAGTGATGCATCAGTTCCATACATAACCCAGCACTCATCATGACAAGTGCTCTTCTAATCCCCATCACCTCTTCCACACATGTGCCTACCCACCTCCTCTCTAGCAACAATCCGTTTCCTTTCTATAGTCAAATGTCTGTCCCTTGACTTGCCTTTTTCTCTTTTGTTTCCCTTTGCTCATTTGTTCTGCCTCCCAAATTCCACACAAGGGAAGTTATGTGGTATTTTCTCTGACATTTTTAATTTCACATTATCCACTAGCTCCATTCATGCATTGCCAAAGGCAAGATTTCATTCCTTCTATAGCTGGATACTATTCCATTATATATCCCACAAATTCTTCATCCATTCGTCAGTCAGTGGATACCTGGACTGCTTCCATATCTTGGCTGTTGTCAGCAATGCCACTATAAACACAGGAATGTATGCATCCCTCTGAATTAGTGTTTTTGTATTCTTTGGGTAAATACTCAGTAGTGGGATTGCTGGATCATAGAGTACTTCTATTTTTTGAAGTATACAAACAAAAACAGAGAAACAAAAAGACTGATAAAAGTATATGACAAGAGAAAAAATATTTATACATAAAAGCAAAAAAAAAAAAAAAGAACCTAGTTAAAAAGAACCCCAAGTATAAGATTTATATACTATCAGGACAAACCCAAATACACAGAAACACTGGCGGAAGAAAAAAGTTGGGAGAGTGGTTATAATTCTCAGTGTGTGTGAGGAAGGTTATTTTGATTCTTCCTGGATGTATCTTGATATCTTTGTTAAAGGACTCAACTTTCCTAAGATAAAGGGGGATTAAAAATTGGTTTACCTATAGGGGCAGCATTGATTGGGGAAAGGGGATTACTCGAAGTTTAACTCTATATGAATATTAAAAAATAAAAATAAAAAAAGAATAAACTAAACTAAAATAAAATAAAATTTAAAAAAATTAAAAAATAGAAAAGCAAAACAAAATCATGGGTATCAAAAAGTTCAGGTTAAAAGGTTATTATGGAATTTGATGTACTGGACATCTCACTGTGATGGTAAATAGGTTAAAAATTATCTATATTTAAAAATAATGAACCAGAATAGTGGGAACGAATTAAAAATAAAAGTTGTATCTATGAAGTAATGGTAGTTGTTCTCTTGTCATCTTTCCCCCCTACCACCCCAGTTGGCTTTCTGGGGAAGGGGCCTGCCACGTGGATTTTCATTCAGTGATGTTCCCTGAGTTAAGTCCTCCCGCCCCCTTCAAGGGGGTGGGCTCTGAGGAAACCGGTTTTTCAGGCTTTTGTTCTCTGGAGGTTTTTATGTTTGTTTGTTTGTTCATTCATTTTCTCTTTCCTTGACGGCTTTTGATGGTTTTTGGAGGTTTAGAGGAAAGCAAACTGCACCCCAACCTCCCTCTCAGAGAGAAGCCTCAGTCTGTTCCCCTCTAGATGCTCCAGGGTCCATAAGTTCCCCCTCAGCTGCTGGCAGAGCAAGTTCCAAATCGGGGACACAGGAACTCCTGCTTGTACCCAAAACCACAACAGCGGCGGCTGTCTGGGCAGGTCCAGACCAGAGAGGTTCCAAGCAGCGATCGCACACTGGGATTTTCCCGCTGGCCCGGGCTGGGAGTGCCTGGTCTTTCCAGGTCTGAGAGCGCCAGACTCGTGCCTTTGCGCACCTCTCTCAGGGGAGGGTGTGGGGCGCGACTCAGGCTCTGATAGCATGGTAGGGCGCACAGTGGGGACTGCAAAAAGTCTGTGCTTCTGCCATCTGGCAAGGCTCCCAGGCCCTCATGGGACCCCATGCGCTCTCAGGCATGCTGGCAGCTCAGGGACCAAGACCTGGTTTCTCCGCTGCACTCTCTCTGGCTCAGCGCCAGGGGTGGCAGTCCTGGGTCTGGAGACTTAAGCCCCTGTCCCTAACTGCCCCGATTCCCACAATTTCCCCACACGAACCTTTGCTCTTTTTGAGTGCTTTCAACCAGACTCCAGGTTAATGCTGGTCCCCAGATGCAGGGCACTCTTGTATTGGGGTATTACTTTCCAGTGGGTCGCCTCTGGTGGCTCCCTCCCCCTTTTGTTTATCTTCCAATGCCACTCCAACGTTCCCACTCCACCTTACCTGCCCACTGGTGTCTTCTGCCCCTGTAGAGATCCAGACGTGTATAATTCTGATCTCAGGCTGATTTCATGGGTGATTGGAGTTCTTTGGTAGGTAATCAGCTCACTTTAGGGTACAGTTTGAAATGGTGCCTCCTTCTACTTCCCTGCCATCATGTCCGAAAACCATAGAGTACTTCTATTTTTAACTTTTAGAGGAAGCTTCATACCATTTTCCAAGTAGTTTGCATTCTCAGTTTGCATTCTCAGCAACAGTGCAAGAGGGTTCCTTTATCTCCACATCTTTACCAACACCTGTTTTTGTGTTGTTGACTTTAGCCATTCTGACAGGTGTGAGGTGGTATCTGATCATTGTTTTGATTTGTGTTTCTTTGAATATGAGTGATATTAAGCATCTTTTTATGTGTCTGTTGGCCCTCTGGATTTTTTTTTTGAAAAATGTCTATTCATGCCTTCTACCCATTTTTTTTTATTTTTTTAATTTTATTTTTTATAAACATATAATATATTTTTATCCCCAGGGGTACAGGTCTGTGAATCGCCAGGTTTACACACTTCACAGCACTCACCATAGCACATACCCTCCCCAAT
>NW_019154294.1:52660-87866 GCF_002288905.1 Enhydra lutris kenyoni
TCTAATACCTGTAAGCTCTGTGACACTCAGACACCCCCGATCCTTCCGTGACCCTGCGGGACCTGAGGCCATGCTGACCCCACGTGTGCTTCACCCCTGTTAAGCCTCTGGAGCGATGTCCCTCAGCGGAACAGACTTTTAAAAGTCCTGATTTTGTGCTCCACTGCTCCGCCGCTTGCCGGGAGCCAGCCCCTCCCACCGCGGTCTATCTTCCCGTTGCTTTGGATTCACTTCTCTGCCAGTCCTACCTTTCAGAAAGTGGTTGATTTTCTGTTTCTAGAATTGCTGTTCTTCTTCTCTTCGATCTCCCATTGGATTTGTAGGTGTTTGCCATCTTTAGATAAGCTATCTAGCTGATCTCCTGCTACCTGAAATAGTCTCAGCCTGCTACTTCTCCGCCATCTTGACTCCTCTCCTGCCCATTTTTAATTTGATTATTCATTTTTGGGGCATTGAGTTTTAAATGTTCTTTATATATTGCTGTCCCACTGTTGATTTTGATTTGAGTTCTTTGTGTTTTCTGAATCTCGATGTCAGTTTCCCACATTAGGGAAGTCTTCAGCTATGATTTCTTCAAATAAATTCCCCACCCCCTTTTCCCTCTTTTCTTTTTCTGGGACTCCTTTGGTACAAATATTATTATGTTTGATGGAGTCACTGAATTCCTAAGTCTATTCTGTTCCATATCTTCTTTCTTTTGTTCAGCTTCATTAATTTTTATAACATTGTCTTTTATATAATTTATTCATTCCTCTGTTTCCTCCATCCTGTGCCTGTCTCAGTTATTGCATATTTAGTTACTGTTTTTTTCAATTCTTTTATCACTGAAGAAAGGGAGTCGCTTATGTTTCCTATGCTTTTCTGCAGCCCAGCTTGTATCCTTATGGTTGTTGCTTTGAATTCCCCATCAGGCAGGTCACTTATATCTGTTTCACTTGGATATCTGTCTGTGAACTTTATCTTGTTTTTTTTTGGGATTAATTATTGTATCTTGGCATTTTGTCTAAGTCTCTGTCTTCTTCTTTGTGATAGAAAAGCCTGTTATGTCCACTGCTCATGAAAGTTATGTCCTGTATAGACAAGGTAATGTATTGTCCAGGGCCTGTCACTTCAGGGAGTGTCTCTGCTGTGTGCTGTGTACACTCCATTTTTGTGTTTTGCCTGCTCTGTTCTTCAAGCCAGTTTCCTGCAAAGGCTTTCCTTGCCTGCTATGGGCAGTGTTTGGTCCCTGGCGTTTCAGTTTTAAACACCTGGTCCCTGAGTTATAACTAGGTGTGCTTTGGTCTGCTTGTGAAATGAGACCTGATGCTACTTCTACCAGTGTTGACATCCTGAAGAGCTCTCTGGTCAGGAACCATGATGTGAACAGGGATTTTTGCTGGTCTTGTGAAGAGGCCCACCACACTGGGAGTGAGGCAAGCTTGACCAAGAAGGGAAGTACTTCTAAACCTCAGTTGTGAGACTTGCTGGAACTACTGAAGTTGCCATTGTCAGTGCTGTACTGGTTATTACAGGTGGCTCTATGTTTACGCTGAGGAACAGGCAGCAGAATGGTCCCAGAAAACTCCTTTGCCCATGGAGAGGGGTCTCTATGTTTGTTGATCTCAGACAAACATTGTGAGAAGACTGAATATTCTCTGTCCTGTGTGTCCCAGGTGGTTTTTTTGTTTTGTTTTGTTTTGTCTTGTTTTGTTTTGTTTTGTTTTGTTTTCAGATCTCAGTTTCTATACTGTTTGTCTCTGGGTTGTTTGCCTGCCTTCTGTCAGAAGCAGGACACTTTGAGTTCTATTCTAGCCCAGTCTGTTCCCTTTTAAAACTCCAAGATTTGGGGACAGGCTGTGTCAGGTGTTTTCACTGGTCTTGTATTGGAGGGGCTAGCCATCTGGGAACTGAGAAAGGTTTGACCAAGATGTGCAGTTGTGCCAGAGCTCAGGGGCATGAGACCTGAGAAAATCATTCTAGGAGCCAGTATTATGGCTGAGCTGCCCTTGGCAGGTATCTCTACATTCATGTTAAGAGGCAGGGAGGGAAATGGCACCTTTTATACCCTTTGTCCCCAGAGCACCTCTGTGAACAGTGGCTTTAACAGATTATCTGTAAGAAGAGTGAGCAATCCACCTTCAGTGTGCATCTGGCTTTCCTTGGTTTACTGTTTCGATGCTATCTTCCTTTGAGTTGTTCAACTGCCTCTCTCCAGAGGCAGGGGAACACCATAGGACTCTATCCCAGCTAAGCCTGCTGACCCTTTAAAGTCTAGTCTAAAGTTTAGTCTTCAATCCCTCCTGGCTGCAAGAATTACAAAAATCAGCCCTTCTCATTTTCCCAGTCAGTGATTTTGGGGAAAATTTCTCCTTGTGCATTCCCCTGTGTGCTCCTCCCTCTCTCTGTTTCTACCTCTCTCTCTATATTTCTGTGACAACTGCTCCCTCTCCTCCACAGTGTGAACAGTCTTCCCTTACACCACATTCTTAACCTTCTTTGGTGTGGCCTTTTTTCTCCTTCTAGTTTTAGAGCTCTGTCTGTCCTCAGGTTGATTTCTTGGGTTTTCAGACTGATTTGATAGCTATCTAGTTGTGTTGGAGGAAAAGACTAGTTGTGTTGGAGGTAAAGCCAGCAGGGATTGAAGACTAGACTTTAAAAGGTCAGCAGGCTTAGCTGTGAAAAGTCCTATGGTGCTTCTCTCCCTCTGGAGAGATGGCAGTTGAACAACTCAAAGGCAGATAGCACAGAACAGTGATCCAAGGAAAGCCAGATGCACACAGAGGTAGGGTCCTCCTACTACCCCATCATCCTATGTCTCTCACAGAGACTTGTATCATAAACTATTCTTTCCCTTTTACTCCTTGTCATTGATTTCTCATTTTACACTATTGTGATCAGGAAAGATACATATGATTTTATATTTTAATCTTAGAGAATTTATTGAGTCTTCTTTTGTGATTTAACATGTGATGTTTTCTGGGAACTATTCTATGTGCACTTGAAAAGAATGTGTATTCTGTTGTTTTGGATTGGATGTTCTGAATATATATGTTTGACCCATATGGTTCTATGTGTCATTCAAAGCCACTGTTTTCTTGTTGATTTTTGATTGGATGATCTATTGATATAATTGGGTTACTAAGTCCTCTAGCTTTATTGTGGTAGTAGTAATTTCTTCCTTTATGTCTGTAAATAGTTACTTAAGTATTTAGCTGTTCCCATATTCTTTGTCTCCTCTTACAGGCTTTGCTTTAAAGTTTGCTTTGTCTGGTATAGTATTAATATTCCAACTTTCTTTTTGCTTTTATTTACATTGTGAACGTTTTGCCATTTCTTCATTTTTTATTTGCATGTGTTTTTAGATCTGAAGTGAGAATCCTGTAGGTAACATATAGATGGTCTTTTTTTTAATCCATTCAGTCTCTGTATATATTTTTATGGAAGGGTTTAATTAATTTACAATCAAAGTAACAATGGATAAGTATGTACATTTTGCCATCTTTAAAACTTGTTTTTGTAACTCTTCTCTTTTCCTTTCTTCTCTTGGCCCTATCCTTTGTGGTTTGATGGCTTTCTTTGGTGTTATTTGACAGGAGCTCTCTGTGCATCCTGGATCTGGATGTCTGTGTCCTTCACCATATTTAGGAAGTTTTCAGCTCATTTCTTCAAGTAATTTTTTTACATTATTTCTTCACTTCCTGGGATCCTTATAATGTAAATACATTATGTTTGATAATGTCACAGAGATCCCTTAACTTATTCACATTTTATATTATTCTTTTTTCGTTTTTACTGCTTAGCTTGATTACTTTCTATACTTTGTCTTCCAGCTCACTGATCTAATTTGTTATTGAGTTCTTCATGTGTGACTGCTTATTTTTTGTATTTTCTCTCTTTGTGTTAAGGGTCTCGCTGATGACTCCACTCTTTTCTCAAGTCCAGCAGTAATTTTATGATTGTTACTTTAAATTCTGCTCAGGAATGATCTCAGGGTTGTAAGACCACGTCCCACCTGGGGCTCTGCGTTCAGCAGGGAGACTGCTTAAGATTGATTTTCTCTCCCTTTGCTGCTTCCCCTGCTCACACTCTCTCTGTTTCTCTCGAAATAAATAAAAATCTTTAAAAATTAGATATGGGGGTTACTGGGTGGTTCAGTCAGTTGAGCATCCCACTCTTGGTTTCAGCTAAGGTCATGATCTCAGGGTGGTGAGATCAAACCCTGCACTGGGCTCCACCCTCAGCTGGAATCTGCTTAAGGATTCCCTCTCTCTGCACCTCCCCTCCATTGGCATGCACGCTTGCTCTCTCTTGAATAAATAAATAAATCTTTAAAAAAAAAGTATATATTACCACAAGAAAAAAACTTGTAACTGTGTGTTGATAAATGTCAATTAATCTTATCATGGTGATCTTTTCACAGTATATACAAATGCAAAGACATTATGTTGTACACCTGAAACTAACTAATGTTATATGTCAATTATACATCAGTTGTTTAAAAGTATAATTTAAAAAAACTGTGTCGTACATCTAAAATGAATCCAATGTTATAAAATAATTTTTAAAAATTTGAAAAAATAAATTATTTATTAGACATATTGTTTATCTCCATTTCATTTAGCTCTTTTGCTGTGCTTTTTGTCTCATTCTTTCATTTGTGATGCAGTATCTGTCTCATGTTTTCTAACCCTCTGTGTTAATTTCTATGAATTAGGGAGCTCAGTTACATCTCCTGGTTTTGAAAGTAGTGGTCTTCTGAAGTCTTATATGCCCTATAGGGAAGTGTTCCCCAGAGTTCACAGGTATCTCCTATTTTTTCCTGGATTTGTGCTGTATTTTGGTTGAGGCTTATTTACCTTCACTTCAGTGAAGTGGCCCCTGCTGTGGATGCACTGGGAAGCTTTTTGTCCCTGTGCTGTTAAGGCATGATATGGAGCCAGCATGGTCCTGTATTTGAGTCATACCAGATGCCTGACTTCAGCACATTTGCTGGACTGCATTCACACAAGATTGTATACCGTGACTGAGTGTAGTTATGTTCCTATCACCATGAATCCACCATGGCAGGATTCATTTTGGAATGGTACCAATCCCTGCTCAGGCTTCCTTGCAAAAGTATTTTGGGTCAAGAGCTACTTTAGATGGATGCTTGTTGAGTGGGTCAGGATGAATGGCGTGGATCCACAGGAACATAGGAAAATGCATAGGAGCATAGGGCAGGTGGAATTAGCAGGCTGAGTGAAGAGTGTTTGCACTGACTCCTGTATGTGTCTGGGCATCTAGACTCTGAATGTGAGGGAAATGATACATGCTACCTCTTTTGTTCTTCGAGAAGTATCCTAAAGACCCCTGCCCCTCCAGCACATGTTCTGAGATTAGTAAATACATTTCCTTCCTGTGTACCCTAGTGGTTTTTCAAAGTGCTGTCACTATGCTGTATATCAGGGGGTTGTTTAAGGATAGAGACTCAGTGAAAAGAAGGGCCATCTGTACCCCAGTGTTTATAGCAGCAATGGCCACGGTCACCAAACTGTGGAAAGAACCAAGATGCCCTTCAGTGGATGAATAGATAAGGAAGATGTGGTCCATATACACTATGGGTTATTATGCCTCCATCAGAAAGGATGAATACCCAACTTTTGTAGCAACATGGATGGGACTGGAAGAGATTATGCTGAGTGAAATAAGTCAAGCAGAGAGAGTCAATTATCATATGGTTTCACTAATTTGTGGAGCATAACAAATAGCATGGAGGACAAGGGGAGATGGAGAGGAGAAGGGAGTTCAGGGAAATTGGAAGGGGAGGTGAACCATGAGAGACTATGGACTCTGAAAAACAACCTGAGGGTTTTGAAGGGGCGGGGGGGTGGGAAGTTGGGGGAACCAGGTGGTGGGTATTAGGGAGGGCACGGATTGCATGGAGCACTGGGTGTGGTGCAAAAGCAATGAATACTGTTAAGCTGAAAAATAAAAAAATTAAAAAAAAAAAGATATTCAGTTTCTTCTTGTCCTCTGGCTCTCCTAGACTTGTACCTGCTAATTTTTAAAATGCCCAGAGTTAAGTACCACTGATTTTAATAGCTGAGAAAATTAAGCTCTGATTTTTGAAGTCAAATTATATGGGGATTCATCTTCTCAGTGCAGGCCTCCTGTGTCTATGGTTCCTGGTGTGGGGTCTGTTCCTGCACTATGCTTGTTGTATCCCTCCCATTTTTGGTGTTTCATCAAGAGTTTGGATCCTCGTGAGGTCTTTTCTCCACTTACCCTTTTTTATATGGCTTTTTTTTTTCTGTGATTAACTGTGGATAGTCTGATCTGCTAGTTTTTTCTAAGTCCTTTTCTAAGTTGGATACACTGATGCAGTCATTATCTTGGCAAGTGTATGGGATGAGGTGAGTTTAAGGTGTTCCTCCTCCACCATCATTTCTAGTTACCTTTTAGAATAATTAAAAACCCAGTATAAAAACTCCCTGGTCCCTGTTACGGGTAGAGAGGGGCCTTATGGATTTGTTAATATTGGGTAAATATTTTCCTCTCTATCTTTATGTTGTTTCCACTCTCTCTTATTTTTATTTTATTTACACTGGCTTTCCTTAAAAGTCTTGGACACTACGTGTTTTATTTCTTCACATAGGCATCTAAACAAAGACTAGGAACCCCATTCCTTGTCCTACTTTGTTTGCTTAATTTTATTCATCACCCAGATTTCAATGCATTAGTTTAATAGCATTTTATAATCAATGAATCCATTATTCATTATTATAGCACTGTGCTCTCATTTTTACTGATGAACAATATAAAGACAATCGCTTTATAAGTTTGTTATTTTAAAATATTTTGAGGGCCATGATAAAGCTTAAATTATTAGATTAGTGCCTTTCATAAAATAGTGAAGAAAGGAAAGAGAAAAACAATGGAGTTGTCATGGAAATACAGGGAAAAAAAACTACTCATTTTTTTAAATGTCTAAATCTGCTAGAAGACATTAGTTTTTGTTCTTTGTTCTTTGTGATTTTTTTTGTTTTGTTTTTATTTAAATTCCTGATAACATATAGTGTAATGTTCGTTTCAGGAAGGGATTCACCCCTCAGATATTACAGCCCATCACAATGAGTTCCTCCTTAATGTTCATCACCCATTTTAGCTCATCCTCTGCCCACCTCCCCTCCAACAAGCTTTGTTTGTTTTCTGTAGTTGGACTCCTATGATTTGCCTCCTTCTCTTTTATTCCCTTCCCATGTGTTCATCTGTTCTGTTTCTTAATTCTACATATATGGTATTTGTCTTTCTCTGACTGACTTATTTCACTTAGCATAATCCCCTCTAATTCTATCCATGTTATTGTAAATGGCAAGATTTCTTTATTTTTCTTGGTGGATAATATTTCGTTATATGCATACCACATATTCCTTAGCCATTCGTTACTCAATGGATATTAGGGCTCTTTTCATAGTTACGCTTTGGAATTTAATGCTGCTATAAATTGTGGGGTGCATGGGCCCCTTTTAATTGGTAATTTTGTACCCTTTGGATAAATACCTAGTGTAATTGGTATTTGGATAAATATCTGGTGCAATTGCCGAGTCATAGGTAGTTCTGTTTTTAACTTTTTAAGGAACGTTCATACTTTTTTCCAGAATGGATATACTAGCTTGCATTCCCACCAACAGTATAAGAGGGTTCCCCTTTCTCTGCATCATCCTGAACTCATGTTGTTTTTTGTGTGGTATATGTTAACCATTCTGACAGGGGTGAGTTGATATCCTAATGTAGTTTTGATTTGTATTTCCCTGATGATGAATGATTATGAGGATCTTTTCATATATCTATTGGCCATTTTTATGTCTATTTTTCTGTCTTCTTTGGACAAATGTCTGTTCATGTCTTCTGTTCATTTCTTGTGGGGCATTGGTGGTTCAGTGGTAGAATTCTGTTCATTTCTTAATTGGATTTTTTTTAAATTTTTTTGAGTGTTGAGTTTGATCTATTCTTTATAGACTTTGGATAGGATACTAACCCTTTATCAGCTATGTCATTTTTAAATATCCTTCTCCCATTCCGTTGGTTACCTTTTTGTCTTATTGATTGTTTCCTTCATTGTCCAGAACACTGATATGTTGATGAGGTCCCAAAAGTTCATTTTGGTTTTGTTTCCCTTGCTCCCAGAGATGTGTCTGGTAAGCAAGTGATACAGCCAAGGTTTAAGAAGTTGCTGTCTGTGTTCCTTTCTAGAGTATTAAGATGGACAGCTATTGTGATGAACACTGGGTGTTATAAGCAACTTAGGAATTTTTGAACTCTACACCAGAAATTAATGATGTGCTATATGCTACCTAAGTGAATAAACTAAAAAATAAATAAATAAAAAACAACAACCATGAGAGACTATGGACTCCAGGAAATAAACTGAGGATTTTAGAAGGTGGGGTGGAAAGTTGGGTGACCCTTGTGATGGGTTATTTAGGGAGGCACGGATTGAATGGAGCACTGGGTGTTATATGCAAACAATGAATCATGGAGCACTACATCAAAAACTAGAGCTTCCCTAGGACTCTGCAATTGCGCTACTGGGTATTTACCCCAAAGATACAGATCGAGAGAAAAGAAGGGCCATCTGTACCCCAATGTTTAAAGCAGCAATGGCCACGGTCGCCAAACTGTGGAAAGAACCAAAATGCCCTTCAGCAGATGAATGGATAAGGAAGATATGGTCCATATACACTATGGAGTATTATGCCTTCATCAGAAAGGATGAATACCCAACTTTTGTAGCAACATGACGGGACTGGAAGAGATTATGCTGAGTGAAATAAGTCAAGCAGAGAGAGTCAATTATCATATGGTTTCACTCATTTGTGGAGCATAACAAATAACATGGAGGACAAGGGGAGATGGAAAGGAGAAGGAAGTTGAGGGAAATTGGAAGGGGAGATGAACCATGAGAGACTATGGACTCTGAAAAACAACCTGAGGGTTTTGAAGGGGCAGGGGGTGGGAGGTTGGGTGAGCCTGGTGGTGGGTATTAGAGAGGGCACATATTGCATGGAGCACTTAGTGTGGTGCATAAACAATGAATTCTGTTACACTGAAAAGAAATAAAAAAAAAAACTAATGATGTACTGTATGGTGACTAACACAGCATAATAATGAAAAAAAAAAAAAAGAATTTGATGCATTTACAGTTGCACCAAAACCATAGGATACCTGCAAATCATCCTAACCAGAAAGGTAAGAGATCTACTCTGAAAAATTTAATACCTGTGAAAGAAATTGAAAGGAACACAGAGAAATGAAAAAATACTCCATGCTCATGGATAGGAAAAATAAACATTGTTAAAATTTCCATAGTTCCCAAAGCAGTGTACAAATTTAATGCAATCTCTATCAAAATACCACCAGCATTCTTCACAGAGCTAGAACAAATAAACCTAAAATTTGTAGGCAACCAGAAAAGACCCCAAGTCATCAAAGCAGTCTTGAAAAAGAAAAGCAAAGCTGGAGGCATCACAATCCAGACTTCAAGCTGTATTACAAAGTGTAGTCATTAAGACAGATGTATAGATAACGGAACAGAATAGAGAGCCCAGAAATGGACCCTTAACTCTATGGTCAACTAATCTTCAACAAAGCAGGAACGGGTGTACAACGGAAAAATGACAGGTTCTTCACAAATGCTGTTGGGAAAATTGGACAGCCACATGCTGAAGAATGACACTGGATCATTTTCACACTGGACCATACCAGACACAAAAATAAATTCAAAATGGAATAAAGACTTAAATGGAAGACATTAGATTTTTTTCTTTGCTCTCTCTTCTGTTTTTAACAAGGACATTCTGTTCTGAACAAGGACATCATAGAGATAAAGCATTTTTTAGTCTTTTTAAGGATTCAAAGTAAAATTGCTGACCAGAATGATAGAATGAACTCAGATAAAATCATGAAGCTGACGTCATTGGTATCTCATGATACACACACACACACACATACATACACACACACATACATATGATATATATCATATGTATATATATATTTTAAAAAATATATATTTTTATATAATCAATTTTATGTTTTCTGTCCTATCCAGCAGAAAATAATCTTAACTAATATATTCATCCACTGAATTGAGAACCCTATGAAGCCCAAGGCTTCCTTTCCTCAGAATTATGTGTCCAACTTATAGTACACTCTATATGAGATTAGGTAAAATTTATTGAATTGTTGCTCTTTGCATGAGATTTTCATCAGAGAAAAGTATCTACAGCTCTTGAGATAATTTTCCACAGTTTTAGTTTCTATCATTTTCTATACTGATCTGTAAGTTGTTTTAAACTATTATTAATCAGTATTTCATAAACTTATTTCTGTGTTAGATCATATGGGTCTAATTCTTTTAATTAGCATGTATATGTGGCAGGTAAATAAAGCGACATGGTAATGCCAAATTAATAATATTCTTTACACGGTGTTGAAATGATATTCATTGTCTCACTCCAAAAATGAAGGTTAACCTTGAACTAAATAAAGTTTCTTTTAATTTTTATATTATATTTATCTTGAATAAATTTGTTGTATGTAACATTTCTAGTGGGGTGATCATAATAGAAGAAGGCAGTTATCTCATAAGTAGGTATTATGATGTCAAACATTCTATATCTTATAATTTCAGTCTCAACCCTGGCAGCTACTCGACTAGAACCTTGTTTTGCATTCACATCCAATTGAGCCAACATGAGATCTCCACTTTGCCTCTACCAGTTTTGGGGACTGTTTTTTCACTGTTGTGGTGGTAAGTTACAGCTAATTGGGATTTTTTTTCTCCTCCTGTTTGTCTTAATACTGGGGAAAATATTTTTTATTTTCCTTAATCTTTTAAAATATCTTCTGTTTTTCTCCTTGATGTTTACCTCATTTGCTACTTCTTATGCTTCTCTTTCACTTCATCTTACATTTTGCCACTTTTATTTACCTTACTCATTCTTCTCTATATTCTCTTATTTCCCATATTCAACAAACAAAGGTAAGATGACAAATCTCATTAATCATACAGTAAGATGTTGTTTTTCATGTTATATTTACTTCTTCCCCTCCCTATCTGCCCTTTTAGTACCCAGTTCTCAAAAGCAGTGGTTAAGCTCATTGACCCCAACGATTGCTCCATTGACAGCATCTAGAAATATCCCATGGCTAGTGTCCATGGCTGAAACCTGCCAGGGTGTTATTCTGAGTCGGTGGTGGGTCCTCTCCACAGCCAGCTGTCTGAGTAAACTGTAAGTACAGCTAGAGTCATAATAAGAGACCATAGTTATATATACATTTTATATTTTTTGCCAAAATTAATTTTATTTACATTGGATATTGATGCATTCAAGGGACTTTGTCTTTGGAAAATAATATACTAACATGAATTTTGGAGTTCTAAAAGTCAAATTCTATTCAATGTGTAATATAGAGCATCATTTTACAGGAATGTAAATAGAAATTTGTTGGATTATATTGTTAAGTAAGTACAAGCTTTTCATTAAAATTTCAGCTTAAATGGAAGTAAAATGAAATGTTTTTTCTCAGTCTAACTTCATTATTCTGCTCTTCACTTTTCTATTCCTTTAGGAAACATTTGCACTCTGACATTTCAGGGATCACTGACCAAGAAGATATCTTAATTGGCAAAAAAATATGCCTGCACCCCAGGTTTGATCCACAGGTTGGAATGAATCCAGTCAAAGGAGTTATAGGAGTGGTCCTTCTGCAGTACCCTATTAGAGGGGAAAAAATACCACTTTATCAGACTCACAACATCTTCTGGAAGAGCTGTTATAACTGCCAGTACAGACACTGCAGGGTATACCAATATCAGAGTAAGCTACAAGAGTCCTGTTCTGTCATATCATAAATGTAGCTCATATAATGATACAGAAAAAGCAAAGCATAATAATGGAAAAATAAAATAGGAAGTTAAAGAATCTTGTAAATAAATCTGTACTGCTCCACTTTATATGGAATAAAGAAGGTAAAGTAACGATATCATGCGTTATAATATTCTGTGTCACATTATATAAGAAGGATTTAAGAACAGCTAAAAAAATCCAAGAAAATATGAGAAAAATTTGTATGAGATATGATGGAAGGAAAGGAGAAGTCAGAATATCTCAGTAATTTTGTATAATTAGAAGACTGAAAGCTATACCAACCTAGTAACAGATCATAATAATATAATAACCCGTATCTCATAGTCCTTTCTATCTCTGTTCCCTCAGAGCACAATAACTTTGGAACCAGTATCAAAACGCTGTCAGTTAAACTGCTGGACCTCTCATTCTGCCACCATCAACACATCCACCTGACCAAAAGTAACAATTTATGCATCTGGAGTCAGCCACAAGAAGACTGCTGGGTACTTACTGTATAAGGGCAAAGTTACCATTGGGGGGAGACATAAAAACATATGTAAAATATAAAATGAATACAAGTTCATTTATGCAAGGTGAATAAGTTCTGGCGATCTGCTGAACAACCTAGTGTATACAGTTAACAATCTTACACTGTACACTTAAACATTTAAGAGGGTTAGATAATGTGCTGGGTGTTATTCCTTTAATGAAAAAGAAAGTTTTTTTGCTTTCACATGCAACCCACCGTTAATGTTCATGTGATTATATATAATCATATATACATACATATATTATGTCAAAAAAGATTCAGAGATATATTTATGTTTAAGATCACAAATAAAGCAGGAATACTTTCATCAGTAAAATTTCAGAATTATAAAACTTGTTTAGATATATCTGAAGCAATGGGAAGAACAGGTTATCCTTGGATTGAGTTGGGTTGTTAGAATACAAATAGAATTCAGTTTTACAAATACACACTGAATACTTAAAAGTTTTCAGTTAGAGATAAAATTATTTCTCCATCCTGAAGATGCAAAAATATTGTAACAGAATTAGTGATGAGGAGTACCCACTACCAAATATATATATTAGAAAAGTGAATCAATTTTATTACCTAAAATATCCAGCTTTTAACAACAACAATAACAAGACACGGGCAAAGAACAAGAAAAATACTCCTATGGAAAAAAAAACAATAAATAGAAACTGGCTCTGAGTAGAGCCAGATGCATTTAGCAGAAAAATATCTCAAAGCAGGCATTATTAATGTGTTCAAAGAATTAAAGGAAATATGTTGAAATGTTTAAAGAAATCATAGTGGCAATGAACAAAATATTCTGAATTTCTTTTAAAGCACAAAATTGTTTAGATCAATATACTATTGATTTTGAATTGTTGGTTTCATATAATATATAAACATTGCCATTATATTATAAACATGAAAGGTTTAAAGACCATTGTGACCTTTTTTCCTAAAGTTCTACTTAGGAGACCATGTATTGCATTTTAGAAAGAGTAATATTTAGTTTGTAACACAGATAAAATTTAAGAAGTCACAAATGGCTACAAAGAAATTTAAGATAAAAAAATAAGATAGGCAAAATTAAAGACATTGTTTGGAATTTACAAATAAGGGAATGTTAGAATCCATGCTGGAAAAGGGATACGAAATGATACCAAATTCTTCTTAACAAACATATTGCCAAAACTTTCTTACACCCAAAAGACCAAAGAAAGAAAACAGTGTTGAAATCAATATTTGGTAAACTTTAAATTAAGGGAGACCAGGTAACCTCAGCATGGTAGATTACAGATTGATAGGGTACAGAGAGAAAACAGCCCTGGTCCAGTTCTTAGAAGATCCCAGCCTGGGCCAGGTCACCAGAATTTATGATTTAATAGGAGAGAATAGTGCAACATATTGGTAAAATATAATTTTGTTAATGTTCTTATAGAAATCTTTATTGTGAACAGTGGAGATAACAATTATATCTACATTTGGATAGGTGAAGGGGATGTTTTAAATTTTGAGAGGAAAGTAGCTCTTTGCCATAGAGATAAGATGTGCAAATGTAATGACCATTTAATACATAGAAAATATTTGAGTGGCAAAATTTGTAGGGGAAACATGGTTAGAAAAATATTTAAAAAGTGAGAAAAGAAAATCCCTTGCACCATATTATGAAATAATGGTGCATGGAATTGATTGTTGAAGCCCTTAAAGTCAGAAAATTTTAATGCCAAAAAAGTGGATTTTAGAAAAATCAAGCATTTTCTGTTTTGTAAAGTGGTATGAAACACAGCCTTTAAAAAAATGAAGTAAGTCAGATTTACTTAGGAATCTAACCAACCGAGTCTAGTAACCTTTATACTCTTCACATTTATTTTCTCAAAATAGTCTAGCATGAACTGTAAAAACTATAAGAGATCATTCATTCATTAAACATTGATTGCCTAAACATGATTTAGTACTATTTAAGATTTAGCATTTTTTAAAAAACATAATTATCCTTATCCTCATGAAGCTTATTTCCAAGTTACGAGAATGAAATAAGAAGATAAGACATTAAGGGTATAAAACATACTTTTTAAACAAGATTTTATTTATTTGATACAGAGAGAGAGATCACAAGTAGGCAGAGAGGCAGGCAGAGATAGAGGGGGAAGCAGGCTCCCTGCTGAGCAGAGAGCCTGATGTGGGCTCGATCCCAGGACTCTGGGATCACTACCTGAGCCGAAGGCAGAGGCCCAACCCACTGAGTCACCCAGCCACCCCTAAAACGTACTTTTAAGAAAACAATTGGTGATAACAAAATGATGAAATTGTGCTATCCCAAGTAGGAGAAATGCAGAATGTTTTTAAAAATGTTGTATTTGTGCAAAACCTTAAAGCCCTTTAGAGATCAGTCCAAGTAAATCCCATGAAGGAAGGCAATTCCAGGCAGAGGAAACTACTTTTGAAAAATTTCTGTGAAGAGTGAAGCAAATATGATGGTATTAAAATGAACAAAGGAAAAATGTTGAACTGAGAAAAAATGCCTTTGGCTTTTACTCTTGAGTATCTGCCTGTCAGAAGGAGAATAAAGCAGAAACAAGGCTGGGTGTGAGAGAATAGCAGCAGTGATGATGACTTGAAAATAAGAAATGATGACATCCTGAATCAGAGAAATGGCAGTGGAGGTGATAAGAATGAACACAGTCATTACATATGATTGTATAAGTTGTGCCCTGCCTAGAAATATTCAGCAAAGAGAATAATTCCTCTTAACAAAGGAAAAATGTTGAATATGTAATTGCTATTTAGTGTTTGGGAGTTTTCTCTACATATCCTCTGTCATTTGGTTTTTCTCCTTAAATTTGAGTTATAATTATGTGTGCGTAAATCATATTCTAGACCTTCATGAAGTATGAACCAGGTAACATTTATTATTGTTTGCCATGTCATATGGATATATGGTAGAAAAATATATAAATTATATATATATATTTCAAAGTATTTATAGATAATATGTGTATAACATAAATTTTATTTATAACATATATATGTAGCCATATATTTTATAATATATATATATATTTACATATAACTTGTTACATATATTTTAATATATGCTTACTATGTATGTTTATCTGCCTGTTTGTCTCATATAAATATGACTTATCTTTTTTCCTCATTCAGGTACAGCAGGGTAGTCCTGTTCTCTGCCTTTTTGGCAAACACTGGAAACTGGTGGGCTTGGTCAGTGAATCCTCAATGGCCTGTGATGACCCTATTCTTGTCATCAAGACAGCTCCATATTTATCTTGGATGAAATGGTTTATCAAGACATCCCAGAAGACACTGGATCCTATTTTTTCTCTACTCTGCAGTTTTACTCCAGGGTTAGAACATGGTCCACAAGACAGGCTTAGCCTGAACAGGGAAACTGCCATTTTGACCTCCCATGGATTCTCTCTACAGTCATGGAAGAGAAGATTAGGCACTTTCCCACTGAACAGACAGCGCCGGAATCCTCCTCCCATATTTTTTCATTCAAATAGTAGAGACTATTTTCCAGGCAGTAGAGAGTTACATCTTCAAACTAGTCAGATCTCCTCAACTAGCCAATTCCCAATGATACAATCTTGGACCTCTCTTGTTACCAAACAATGGGATCCTTCTGATATGTCTGAACCCTGGAATACCCTGACAGTTGATACTTCTGAAATTTTGGTTATTTCTGGAACACCAAAGCCTCGAACACCTGATAAATCTATACCCTGGGGCCTTCCTCAGAAAAATACAATGAACTATCAATACCAAACTATGACCAATTCAGTAAATTCTTGGGTTAATCCTTTAGCTGGTAAAATTGGGCTTCATACACTGCCATTAGTTAATTCTGCTATATCCAGCGTTTTGTTTTCAAGTGGCATAGATGGATCCCAACTTCTTTCTAGGGTTAATACCGTACAGTCTCAAGTTCAATCTAGTAGGTTTCCTTTTCATGGTCAACTTCTAGCTAGACCCTGGCTGGAAATTACCCCTGACATTGGACCTTGGAAACATACTGTACCTGATAAAACAGAAACAGTGATGCAGATCCAATTTACTGAAGAGAATGTTGGAAGCCAAATACACCATGTAGTTGATAGAGTTCACACTGCTTTTAAACCAATAACTTACAACTTGAATGGATGGGTTCCTTTAACAGTTAATAAAAATGAATTCGGGACCCATTCCACACTAAATGCAGATGGATCTCTGTATCCTACAGTAACTCTTACCTTGGAACCTTGGTTCAAGTCAGTCTTGAATTTAGGTGGATCCCAAGAACTTATAGAAAAAACTAATGAATACTGGAGTCTCCCTGAATCTAAGTCAGCTCAATTATGGACTTCCTCAGCACTTAATATTCCTTTTACCTGGATTCCATCTTCAAGCAATAATATTAAGTCTTGGGGAAAATATAAGACCAGTATTATCAAAGCATCAAGTCAAATGGATAGAATAAGTCCATTGATTGAACATGATGAGTCTATTATGGTCAAACCCCAGATTCAAACTGCAGATACAACATGGTTTTTGATACCTACTATTACAAATGTAATTAAGCCTTTTGTTCAGTCTAAAGCTGTTACAATTAGACCCTTGACTAAGCCTGAACCTGACATAGTCCAAACCTGGACCCAGCCAGAAGCCCAAATAAGAAAACAACTGACTCAGCTGAAAGCAGATAAAATCAGACCATGGTTACAGACTAAAGCTGAAAAAATCAGATCCTGGATTCAGCCTAAGTTTCAAATAGTCAGAGCTAGAGCCCAGAATGAAAATGGTAAAGACAAATATTGGACCCAGCCAGAAGCAGATATAATTAGATCCATGACCCACACTGAAATTAAAACAATCAGACTTGAGAACAAGCCTAAAGCTGGTATGGCCAGATCCTGGTTATGGACTAGGTCTAATCAAATGAGAACAAGTTCCCAGCCAGACTTTCAAACACTCTACCCTTGGACTCAGCCTGAAGTTGACATAGTAAGACCATGGACTCAGTCTGAAGCTGGTAGCATCCAACCATGGATGAAACCTGAAGCATCAACAGTCAAAATCTGGACACAGTCTAAAGTTAATACAGTTACACCCTGGACAAGGCCTGGAGATGATGCAGCTAGACTTTGGTTGCAAATACAAACCAATACAGTCAGGACATGGAGCCAACCTGAATCTCAAACAACCATTTCCTGGTCTGAGCTTGAAGCTGATAGAGTCAGATCTTGGTTGCAAACTCTAATGCATACATTAAAACCTTGGATTGAGACAGGATTTCAGACAGCTCACTTCAGGACCCAACCTGAAGGTGACATAGCCAGATTTTGGACTAAATCTGAGACTAACAATGTCAGACATTGGTTCCAGACTCAAGTGGACACAGCCACAATATGGACAGAGACAGTATCCCAAGCAGCCCACCCATGGATACAGTCCAAAACAGAAATAGTCAGGCCGTGGAACCAGCCTGTGGCAGACAACTTAAGAGCCTGGATACAACATGACATTTATACTGTAAGGCCCTGGGATAAGCTTGAAGGTGATAAAATTAGATTCTGGACACAGTCTGAATCTGACACAAGTCCTTGGATTCAGCCAGATATAGGTATAATCAATTCTGGGACACAAAATGAAGGGGATACATCAACACCATGGGCATGGGTGCAGGCTGAGACTCCAGAAGTTAATCCTTGGGTACAGACTGAAACTGAAACAGTTATAGTCTCAACCAAGGGAGAAGCTCCAGCAATTAATCAATGGACAGAGGTTTTACCTGATGCTGCATGGGCAAAGACTGAATTTCCAGGACAAAAGCTCTTGACATATCCTTTGTCTCATACAGCTGCACAGTGGACTCAGCCTGAACTGCCAGTGGCCAGTCTCTGGACACAACCTATAGATGATACAGTCACTCAGTGGAACCATGATGAACCTTCAGAAATAAATTCCTCAACGAAGACTATAGTTGATACAGTCATGAGGACACAAGCTGAATCTCCAGCAGTGAATCCCGGGATACAGTCTGAAAATGATACAGTCATATCATGGACCCCGGATGAATCCCTAGTCATAAATCCTTGGACAAAGTCTGTAGGTGATACAGTCACACAGTGGGCCCAGGGTGAACCTTCAGAAGTACTTCCTCGGGTAAAAATTGCAGCTGATACACCATGGATGCAGGTGGAATCCCCAGCACTAAAGCCCTGGATGCAGTATGAAAGTGATATAGTCACACCATGGATACAGGTGGAATCCCCAGCACTAAAGCCCTGGATGCAGTCTGAAAGTGATATAGTCAAACCATGGATACAGGTTGAGTCCCCAGCAGTAAATCCCTGGATACAGTCTGAAACTAACACTGTCCTACTATGGAATCAGGCTGAATCTCCAGCAGTCAATCCCTGGATAGATACTATAGCTGGGACAGGCACTCAGTGGACCCAAGCTGAATCTCTAGCAGTAAATTCTTGGACACAGCCTATAGCTGATACAGTCACAGTGTGGACTCAGGATGAGCCTCCATTATTACATTCCTGGAAAAAGTCTAAAATCCATACACTTACAACATGGACTCTGACAGAATCTTTAGCAGGAAATTTCTGGAGACCATATGAAACTGATAGTACCTCATTGTGGACCAATAAGGGAAATCTAGAAGTAAATCCTTGGGCACAATCTGAAACTGATGTAGTCACAGCTTGGACCCAGGCAGAAACTCCTGGAATAAATTCATGGCTACAACCTATAGCTGAAATAATTTCATCATGGACTCTGGCTGATTCTCCAGCAGTAAATCCCTGGACAGATACTGTGTCTGATAGTGTTATACTGTCGACCCAGGTTGAATCTCCAGTAGTAAATCCATGGTCACAATCTATTGCTGATGTGGACACACTGCAGACCCTGACTGATTCCATAGCATTAAATCCCTGGACAGAGCCTGTATCCGATACTGTTATACAGTTGACCCAGAGTGAACCTCCAGCAGCAATTCAGTGGACAAAAACTGTATCCAGTATAGTTACATCATTTACTGGGGATGAATTTCCTGCAATAGAGACCTGGATAGACCCTTTGCCTGATATCACATTGTGGACCCAGACTGAAACTCTAGTAGTAAATCCCTGGACAGAGACTGTAGCTTCCACTCTCACATCATGGACCCAGACAAAATCACCAACAGTAAATTCACTGACAGAGGTTGTAGCTGCCACAGTAATACCATGGAATCAGGCTGAATCTGCAGGAGTAAATCCCTGGATGGATGCTGTAGCTTTCACAGTATCACTGTTGACTCACGATCAATCTCCATCAGTGAAAACCTGGACAGAGGCTGTACCTTTCACAATCACACCACTAACTCATGCTGAATCTCTGGCAATAGTGTCTATGACAAAGGGAGTATCTGATGCAATCTTATTGTGGAACCAAGCTGAATCACCTCTAGTATATCCTTGGACACAGTCTGAAACTGATGCAATCATACAGTGGACTCAGGGTGAATCTTTAAAAATAAATCCTTGGACAGAACCTGACACAATAACACCATGGACTCGTGGTGAGTCCCTAGCAGTAAATCCTTGGACAGATGCTGCAGGTGACACAGTAACACAAATGAACCTAGTTGAATATCCTTCAGTACATCCCTGGACAACATTTGAAATGGATAATGTCACATTCTGGACCCAGGCAAATTCTGAAATCATAAATCTATTGACACAGACTATAGTTGATATAGTCACACTGTGGACCCAGGCTGAATCTCCTGCAGTGAATCCCTGGACACAATCTGAAACTAACACAGTCACACCATGGACCCAGGCTGAATCTGCTACAATAAATCTCTGGACCCAGGCCAAAACTAATCTAGTCACACTGCAGACCCATGGTAGATATCCGGCATTAAATCCCTGGGCAGATCCAGAAACTAACACATTTAGATCATGGTCTCAGGTTGAGTCTTCAAGAGTAAATCCATGGATACAGTCTGAAACTGACACAGTCTCACCATGGACCCAGGCTGAATCTGCTACTATAAATCTCTGGACACAACCTGAAAATGTTATAGTCACACTGTGGATCCAGGCTGAATCTCTTGCAACAAATCCCTGGACACGGCCTGAAAATAACTTAGTCACACCATGGACCCAGAATGAATCACCAGAAGAAAACACCTGGACAGAGGCTTTTTCTGAAACATTCATACCATGGACTATGGGATTTTTTCCAACCATAAAGCCTTGGATAGAGACTGTATCTGTTAAAGTCATACCAGGAACCAAATATCAATTTTCAGAAGTAAAACTTTGGACACTGGAGTTGTCCAGAACATTGGACACTGAGATAGGTACGGTCAAAATGTGGACTCAGTCAGAATCTCCATCCTTAATTCCCTGGACAGAAGCTATAGCTTCCATAGTCCCACTGTGGACTCAGGCTGAACAACTAGCTGTAAATCAAAACCCTAGAGCTGATAGGGTCACAAAATGGACACAGACTAAATCTCCATCAGTAAATACTTGGACTCAGGTTCAGTTTCCAGCCATAAATCCATGGTCACAGTCTGAATCACCAGAAGTAAATATCTTAACAGAGTACAAATCTCCAGCCCTAAACCCATCAGTTGAGCCTGAGGGTAGTATAGGCACATTGTGGATTCAGACTGAATCTCCATTAGTAAATCCTTGGATAGAGCCTGTGGCTTCCATAGTCATTCCATGGACACAAGCTGAATATCCAGCAGTAAGTTCATTTACACAGGCTGTGGCTGATACAATTATACTGTGGGCTCAAGCTGAATCTCTAGAATTAAATCCCTGGACAAAGTCTATAGCAGATACAGTCACAATGTGGGTCCTGGATGAATCTTTAAGAGCAAAACCTTGGACACAGATGTTAGCTTCATCAGATAAAATTTGGACCCAAGCCAAAATAGTAAATCCATGGTCTACTTTTGGAATATTTCCACAATTCACCCAAATTCAATCTGTACTGGTTAAAACTGGAACACAATTTGAGAGTGACACAGTCACAGCATTAACTCAGGGTCAGGCTCTTGCTCTGAATCCCTGGACAGAGATTGTGACTTCCAGAGACATTCCATGGACACAAGCTGTACATCCAGCAGTAAATCCCTGGACAGAGGCTAGTGCATCCAGATTCATTTCATGGACCCAAGCTGTGCCTCCAGCAATAAATCCCTGGACTGTCACTTCCACCCAAGCTGAACCTCCAGAAGTAAATCTCTGGACAGAGGTTGTCACTTTTAGAGCCACTCCATGGACCCAAGCTATACCTATAGCAATAAATATCTGGACAGAGGCTTTCACTTCTAGAATCATTCCATGGACGCAAGCTGTACCTCCAGCAGTAAATCCCTGGAGAGAAGCTATCACTTCCAGAGTCACTCCATGGAACCAAATTGTACCTCCAGCAGTAAATCCCTGGACAGAGGCCATCACTTCCAGAATCACTCCATGGACCCAAGTTGTACCTCCAACTGTAAATCCCTGGACAGAGGCCATCACTTCCAGAGTCACTCCATGGACCCAAGTTGTACCTCCAGCAGTAAATCCCTGGACAGAAGCCATCACTTCCAGTTTCACTCCATGGACCCAAATTGTACCTCCAGCAGTCAATCCCTGGATAGAGGCCATCACTTCCAGAATCACTCCATGGACCCAAGTTGTACCTCCAGCAGTCAATCCTTGGACAGAGGCCATCACTTCCAGAATCACTCCATGGACCCAAGCTGTACATCCAGCAATAAATACCTGGACAGAGGCTAGTGTATCCAGATTCATTCCATGGACCCAAGCTGTATCTCGAGCATTAAATCCCTGGATAGAGGCTATCACTTCCAGAGTTACATCATGGACCCAAGATGTACATCCAGCAGTAAATCCCTGGACAGAGGCTGGTACATCTAGAGTCACATCATGGAACCAAGGTGTGTTCCCAGTAATAAATCCCTGGACAGTGATGCTTGTTTCTACAGTCACACCATGGACCCAGGTTTCCTATCCACTAAATCCTTTGATAGAGACTAAAGCTTCTACAGTGAGAATATGGGCTCAGAATGAATATTCATTAATAAAAACCTGGACACATTCTGCTATTTCCATGGTTACATCCTGGACTCAGACTGAATATCAAGCAGTAAATTCTTATATACCAAGTGCAGCTGATATGGTCATATTTTGGACAAGGCTTGTATCTGAGTCTAAGAAATCCTTGATACTGCCTGAAGCTAGTATATTCAGTATTTCATTGCATCCTCAAAGTGATACTACTCAATCCTTGATTCAAGTTGAAAATCAAGCATCTCTTCTGTCAACATATCCTGGAATTAATAATATCAATATATGGACTTTACTTGAATTTGAAACACAGGTATCATGGATAGTGCCTTTCTCTCAAGAAGCCAGACTCTCACCTCTATCTGAAATTGATATTAGCATATATTGGTTTAAAACTGAAACAGAGAGAGTAAGAACCTGGGCCCACTCAGAATTTCAAACAGTGAGTACTTTGACACAGTTTGAAATTGGTGGATTTGAGCCCTTGGCCAAACATGAAACTCCTGCAGTCATATCATGGGTTCCAACTAAAACTGGTGTATTCCCCCTCTGGAATAAGTCTGAAAGAGACAAAATAAGAACCTGGACCTTTTCTGGAGGTGATGTCTTGCCACCATGGAGTCAGATTGAAGCTAGTATATTCAGCCTCTGGATCCAGTCCAAAAGTAGTACAGTCACACCCTGGACCCAGGCTGAGACTCAGTCAGTCAGTATCTGGACTGAAGGAAATTCAGGCACATTTTGGTACCTGAGTCAAAATAATGTAGTTAAGCCCTGGTCCCACCTTGAATCTCAAATGACATCTTCCAGGATTCAAAATGGTATAAATAGTTCTTGGACTCAGTATGAAACTAGTACAGTCAGATCTTGGACCAAGCTTGAAATTAGTACAGTGCAACCTTGGAATCAATTTGAAACTGTTACAATTAGATCATGGACTCAGTCTGAAAATGTAGACATATACCCCCTTACCCAGATAGAAGGTGGTACAGTAATAAGACATTGGTTCCAGACTCAAATGGATTCAATAAAACCTTGGAACCAGTCTGGAACTAATACAATTAGATCATGGACCCAACTTGGAACTGAAACAATCCAAATTTGGACCCAGACAGAAAGGCAAATAGTAAAACCTCCAACTTTATCTGAGATTGATACAATTACATCTTGGTTACAGACTCAAAGTGATACAAATAGACCCTGGATTAAATCTGACTCCTTGTCTGTCAATCCCTGGAGTCAGGCTGAAGTTGGTACAAATCACCCCTGGACTCAGCAAAGAGGTACTGTGAATCAACCCTGGACCTACTCTGAAATCCAGAAAGTCAGACCTTGGATGAAGCTAGAAGCTGATGCGCTTAAATCTTGGTTCTACATGCAAATGAATAAAATCAGACCATGGACCAATTCTGAATCTCAGATCTTCAGCTCCAGGTTGCAGCCTGAAATTGGTATGGTTCACCCTTGGATCCATCCTGAAACTCAAGCAGTCAGATCCTGGGCCCAACCTGAAACTGGTATTATTGCATCCTTTGCTATTCATAAACATGACAAAATCAGAACATGGATCCATACTGAAGTAGAAATCAGACTTAAAAAGCATTATAAAGCTTATAGAATTATATCATTTGCTCCCTCTGAGGTTGAGCCAGATGGAGCAACTCTCTTAACTACCCATTTTGGTTCCTGGTCTAAACATGTACCTTTTTTTACCAATAGAAGTAATTCCTTCCCCACATCAGTATTTTATAACTTTGAGATAGGTACAACAGAGAGGCAGTATCAAATCAATTTTCTCCATTTGAGTGAGCTCACAAACATTCCCTTTCTTCCCTTTTCAAGTATTTGGCTTCTGAAAGCCTTCATTACATGCAGTTTGTTAATAAATTACAAATTATCAAAACAAATGGAAGCCCTCATGTAACATCTACTTCTCTTAGTCCCCTCTCTCCATCATTTTCCTTTCTTGTTCCTTGTTCTCTCCCACCACCATGTGCATTGTCCCATTCCTGTTTGGTCATTTCTTCTTGCACATTCCCTTTATTCTGTATTTTCCCTCCTTGCTTCATTCTTTCTCAAGCAACCTTCTCTCCTGTTCTCCTGCCCTTAGCCTCTTCCCCTGATAGCTCTATCAAGGAACTGTCTTCCTTAAAATTTATGAAGAGACCATTCTTTCTCATACTTTTTTATATCTTCTTGCTGCTCCAGCCACACTTTTAACAAAAGAACCTTCTCTGATGACTGGATCTCAATCTGGAACAAAGTCTAATCAGCCTGAAGAAGATCCTCTCAAGTATTCAGAATTCAATGTTTCTTTAGCTGAATGTCGCCTACGTGTGGTCTGGAAAGAGAGTGTCCAGGCTTTCTGGCTCTTCAAGACAGCTGTTATTTCTCATGAAGCCACAGGCAAGTTCAGGGCATCTATTTGAGTTATTATCCTTGGGACCAAGGTCTTTGTTGGAGCCTAAGACAAGAATTTCTATATAGGTCAGGTCAAGTCTTGGACCTGGACCAGGACTTGGGCAGGTCAAAATTCTAAGCAGTTTTTAGATCAGAGAATGGAGAATGGATAATAAAATCTTAACAGATGTCCACATACTGAGAGAAGACTAATTTTTGCTAGAATCAGTTTAAGTTTTATAAATATAGATCCTTTCAGAGCATAATATTGACGTACTTTTAGTGCTTAGAATGGTTTATTCTGTTTGAGGAATGAATAGACATACGTTATTTTCAGAGGGTGTACACAGACCATTTCTGTTCCCATCTCCAACTCTATAGGGTTAAAAAAATATATATTTTCAAGCATTTTCTTAAAGTTGAAAATTTACAAACACTTTTATAGAGTAAAAAAATAGGAAAACAAACTGTTCAGGTAAAGGAGGTGGTAATACTAACTTCAACCTATTGAAAACATGGATTCCTTCTGCAGAATGTGGGTTACGACCTGGCCTTGTTCCCCACTGTCCCAACTGCTGGGAAGCAGAATTGGGTGAATTTCCTTGGATGGTTTCCGTGCAGCTCTCTTTCTCCCATTTCTGTGCTGGCTCTATACTGAATGAACAGTGGATCCTTACTACAGCTAGATGTGCAAATTTCATGTAAGTCTGAGTATGTCATTTCAAGATTCTTTAAAGAAGGTACATATTCTTTGTTTGCTACAGAAATCAAATTTAGTATATCTTTTTGCTGTGATCTCATCTGATACATTTTCTTAACTATAGAGAAAGCATCTCCTCTTGTATCTTGTCATATCCTTAAGTATCCTTAAATTAGTGCTTTTCCTGTTTTTCAGAGATAATTTCAGGATCCAAATCAATAGGCCTATAAAAAGATACCCTATTTTTGTATAATTTTTCCTATAATAAAATGGTGGAATGTTTAAATAGTAAGGCTCACAGTTTTCCATTTTCTGACTTCAACCATGTTATCTCTTAAAAATATGAATCTGTAGAAGAATTATAACTATTTGAAAAATGCTCTTTTGAATATAGTTTTATTTCTTTGTTTAACATAGTGAAGTAACTCATTAGAACAAGCAAAGAAAACAACAGTCCCCAGAAAGGGAATAACTGTCCATAGTTACTTATATTTTGTTAAGTGAGATATTTCAACTCCTAAGTTTCAAAATATATTTCACTGTGTTAAAAAATAAATATTAGGATGCCTAATAATTTAATTTTCGACAAAGAAATTGTTTGCATTGTAACATTTACTTCCTCATCCCTGAAGGTATCTAAATGTAGTGTTCCTAATAAGACAGAAGTAATGAAGGGAATAGGAGTAGTACATTAATGCTCACCTACACTTTATCTGATTCATGTTAACTCCAGAGTTCTTTTTCACATCAAAATATGTAATAATAAAATGCTTGGTAAATTTTCCTCCCAGAAAAAACTCAGAAGCACTAGCCCTGGTCCAGGTGGGACTTATTGATCTTCAGGAGCCTGCTCAAGCTCAAACTGTAGGCATTCATCGTGCCATGCCCTACCTAGGTCCCAAAGGACCTTTGGGTCCTGGGCTAATCTTCCTGAAACAGCCACTACATTTTCAACCACTGGTGCTTCCTATTTGCCTAGAGGAGAACCTGGAGCAAGAGAAAAATATACAGCTGTACGACTGCTGGTTACCCAGTTGGTCCCTCATGAGAGGTGAGTAATGCATAATATTTACAGGGATGGCATAGTATATTTGGAAAGAAAGAATAGTATACTCTCATGTAATAGAATATTTATCGTTATCTTTTACTTCAGCCATATTTGTCCCTCACCTAGGGTAAATCTAAAATCCATTCTATTGTATGTTTTCCACTAGGAAGTCCTGGAATTCTGCAAAAAAGGCACCTAAGCATTCTGCAAGTCAGCACATGTGCCCAGTTTTGGCCCAAGCTGAATGAATTCACTTTCTGTGTGGAAGCCAAGAAAGCTATGGGCGAGGCTGGCTGTAAGGTGATAGAGTTGAGGGGTGTGGAAAGCAGTTATTTCTTCAATACCAGAAGTTACTTCCTAGCTTCCTTTAGAATGTACATGGACATTTTCTCCTTGTTTCTTGCAGGGTGACTTAGGGGCACCTCTGGTGTGCCATCTACAACAAAAGGACACATGGGTGCAGGTGGGAATTTTGAGTCACTTCGATGAACATTGCACAAAGCCCTACGTCTTCAGCCAAGTGAGCCCATTCCTTTTTTGGCTTCAAGGAGTTACACGACCCAGCCATGCACCATGGTCACAGCAAGGGACCATGACTACTTCTGCTTCCATCTCCCTTTCAGTCTCTACTTCAATGAATGCCTCGGCTTTTACTGCCACTCCTGCTTCTATTCCGCCTCAGTTCATCTCTCTGCTGCAGCCTCAGAGTAAGGCCCAAGAAAATTGTAGTGAGGGAGGCATTAAAAAAAATAAGGAAAGAAAGAAAAGAAAAGGATAATGGAATTAGATAAGGAGGGGGAGAGGTTTTTTTTCCAGAGAAATGCATGAGTTTTTAATACGACCAATTAATAGGAATCTGTAACCTCATGACTTTCAAAGGTATTTCAAACTTGGTGTATTATTTAAAGTTCATAATATTTCTTTCTTATATAGATGACATGATTTTAGTAATTTTCTTATTGTGATACTCATGACATTATCAGAATAGAAAGAGGAAAAAAGGTGAGTATAGACCCTCAAACTTTTTATTCTTCTAGCATAAACTTCTTTACTATTTCAGAGTCTTATAAATGTAATGTCAGAATTTCAAGTTAATATATACTTTCTTGGTAGTAATATGTAATAATTTCTCTACTATCATATACTGAAATCTCTTACATTGTGAACCATCTTTCTTTTCCTATTATGAAATCTCTCATATTATTATCAATAACAACCTCACTTTCCTTTCCTTTCCTTACAAATTTATTTCTAACATGGTCACATTTCTTCATATTATATTTTCACCTAATTAAACTTATTTATCATTTTCTTACTGTCATATCCATTGTAAAGGATGGTTTATTTTATTTTTTTAATTTCTTTTCAGCATAACAGTATTCATTGTTTTTGCACCACACCCAATGCTCCATGTAATAGGTGCCCTCCCTAATACCCACCACCTTGTTCCCCCAACCTCCCACCCCCCGCCCCTTCAAAACCCTCAGGTTGTTTTTCAGAGTCCACAGTCTCTCATGGTTCACATCCCCTTCCAATTTCCCTCAACTCTCTTCTCCTCTCCATCTCCCCATGTCCTCCATGTTATTTGTTATACTCCACAAATCAGTGAAACCATATGATAATGGACTCTCTCTGCTTGACTTATTTCACTCAGCATAATCTCTTCCAGTCCCGTCCATGTTGCTACAAAAGTTGGGTATTCATCCTTTCTGATGGAGGCATCATACTCCATAGTGTGTATGGACCACATCTTCCTTATCCATTCGTCCGTTGAAGGGCATCTTGGTTCTTTCCACAGTTTGGCGACCATGGCCACTGCCACTATAAACATTGGGGTACACATGGCCCTTCTTTTCACTCCATCTGTATCTTTGGGGTAAATACCCGGTAGTGCAATTGCAGGGTCATAGGGAAGCTCTATATTTAATTTCTTGAGGAATCTCCACACTGTTCTCCAAAGAGGCTGCACCAACTTGTATTCCCACCAACAGTATAAGAGGGTTCCCCTTTCTCCACATCCCCTCCAACACATGTTGTTTACTGTCTTGCTAATTTTGGCCATTCTAACTGGTGTAAGGTGATATCTCAATGTGGTTTTCATTTGAATCTCCCTGATGGCTAGTGATGATGAACATTTTTTCATGTGTCTGATAGCCATTTGTATGTCTTCATTGGAGAAGTGTCTGTTCATATTTTCTGCCCATTTTTTGATATGATTATCTGTTTTGTGTGTGTTGAGTTTGAGGAGTTCTTTATAGATCTTGGATATCAACCTTTTGTCTGTAATGACAGTAAAGGTTGCTTTAAAACACAAGTGAGATCATTCAACTTCTTTGCTCAGATATTTCAAAGTCCTTATCACTTTGACGATTCAGATACTGTAATTCCCTCAATAGTCTAGTTTCTGTCTTCAGCTACTCTCTTCTCTTATTCCTTTTATACATATCTCTACATATTTTAATTTGTACATGTATGAGCTATTTCTTCAACTCAAAACTTTTATGACGAACTCTAACATCACTTTCCAACTTACGAGCCTGAAAAATCATACTTAAAGTAACAATTGCACATCACCCTAAGGTTTTATTTTTTATAATTTTTATTTAAAATTCAGTTAATATACAGGGTATTAAATTATCTTCAAGTAATTTACGATATAGTGATTCTATACTTCTGTACAACACCATGGTGTTCAGTTCAGCAGCACATATACCTTACCCCATGGGCTCATCACAACAAGTGTACTCATTCATCCCCATCACTATTTCACTCATCCCCCTCAACTCCCCTCTGATAATCCTTAGTTTGCTCTCAAGAGTTAACAGTTTCTTTCTTGTTTTGCTTCTCTTGTTCTTTTCCCCTTCGTTCATTTTTGTTTGTTTGTTTCTTAAATTTCAAATGCAAGTGAAATTATATGATATTTGAGTTTCTCTGAATGACTTATTATGCTTATGATAATACCCTATATCTCCATCCATGTTGTTGCAAATGGCAACATTTCAGTCCTTTCTGATGTCTGAGTAATATTCCACTGTGTGTGTGTGTGTGTGTGTGTGTGTGTGTGTGTGTGTGTGTGTGTGTTTATACACTGCATCTTCTTTATCCATTCATCTGTTGATGGGGATCTTGGCTCTTTCCACATCTTGGCTATTATGGACATTGCTATTATGAACATCAGGGTGCAGATACAGTACTGAATCAGTACTTTTTATTCTTAGGGTAAATACCTGGTAGTACAATTGCTCAGTCATAGGGCAGGTTACTTTTAATGTTTTCAGGAGTCTCCAGAACGTTTTCCAAGTTTGCTGTGCCAATTTGCATTCCTAACAACAGTGCAAGAGAAGAGGGCCCCTCTTTCTCTGCATCCTTGCTAACATTTGTTGTTTCTTGTATTTTTTATCTTAGCCATTCTGACAGGTGTAAGGTGATATCTCATGGTGGTTTTGATCTGTATTTCTCTGATGATGAATTATATATCAAACATTTTTTCATGTGTCTGGTAGCCACCTGGATGTCTTCTTTGGAGAAATGTTTATTCATGCCTTCTGACCAGTTCTTAACTGGGTTATTTGTTTTTTAGGTGTTGACTTTAACAAGTTATATTTATATTTTAGATATTAACCCTTTATCAGATATATTATTTCCAAATATCTTCTCCTGTTCTGTAGGCTGCCTTTTATTTTTGTTGATTGTTTCCTTTGCTGTACAAAATTTTTTTACCTAGATGAAGTCCCAGTAGTTCAATTTTTCTTTTGATTTCTTTGCCTCAGGAGATGTGTCTAATAAGAAATTTCGGTGGCCAATGTCAAGACAAGTTACCGTCTGTGTTCTTTTCTAGAATTTTAGTAGTTCCAGTTCTCCTATTTAATCCACTTTGAGTTTTTCTTTGTGTGTGGTGTAAAAAAATGGTCCAGTTTCATTCTTCTGGATGTGCCTGTCCAGTTTACCCAGCACCATTTGTTGACAAGACTTTCTTTCCCATTGGATATTCTTTCCTGCTTTGTCAAAGATTAGTTGAGAACAAAATTGTGGGTTTATTTCTGGGTTTTCTATTCTGTTTCATTGATCTATTCTTGTGTATTATGTATCTGTATACATTGTACCAGTAAAATATTATTTTGATCATTAGAGCTTTGTAATATAACTTGAAGGCTAGAATTGTGCTGATTCCAGTTTAGTTTTTCTTTTTCAACATCACTTTGACAATTAAAATTCTTCTGTATATGTAGGCTAACTGAACATAATAATAAAACATATGTATGTAAAAATAATTTTAAAAAACAAAACTCTTCTTTGGTTCCATACAAATTTTTAGAGTGTTCTAGCTCTAAGAAAAATTTTATAGGATTTTTATAGTATTTTATAGTTTTTATAGGATTGCATTAAATTTATAGATTGCTATGGGTTGCAGACATTTTCACAGTAATTTTTCTTCCAGTGAATTACCATGGAATGTTTGTCATTTTTTTCCTGTGCTCTACAAATTCTTTCATCCATACTTTACAATTCAGAGTAAGGTCTTGCATCACTCTGGTTAGATTTATTCCTAGATAATTATTGTTTTTGGTGAAACTATAAACAGTTAATTTCTTTTTTGCTGCTCATTACTAGTGCATAGAAATGTAACATATTTCTGTATTTTGATTTTGTATCATGTGACTTTATTTTATCAGTTCTACCTGAATTTTTTTGGAGGCTTGTGGGTTTTCTATACATAGTGTCATGTCATCTGCAGATAGTGAAAGTTTAATTCTTTTTTGCTGATTTGGATGCCTTTTATTTCTCATTCTCTGAGGCTAGGATTTCTAATACTGTGTTTAGTAACAGTGGTGAGAGTGGATAACCTTGTTTTTTTTCCTAACCTTAGCAAGAGAGCTCTGTTTTTCAGCATTGCCGATGATGTCATCTGTGGGGTTTTCATATACAGCCTTTATTATGTTGAAGTATGTTCCTTCTAAACCCACCTTGTTGAGGACTTTTATCATCAGTGAATTTGTATTTTCTCAAATGCTTTCTCTGCATATATTGAAATAGTCACATGGTTTTATACTTTTATTGATGTGGTGTATCATGTTGATTGATTTGTGATAATTGAACCCCCCGCAACTCAGGAATAAATCTCATTTAATTGGGTGAATAATTTATTTAATGTATTGTTGGATTTGACTTGCTGGTATTTTATCAGGAATTTTTCCATCCATGTTCATCAGAGATGTTGACCTGTTGTGGTCTTTTTTAGTGGAGGGTTTCTCTGGTTTTGGTTTTAGAGTAATTCTGTCCTCATAGAATGGATTTGGACATGATCTTTTTCTGTTTTATGGAATGGCTTGAGAAGAATCAGTGGTAACTCTAAATCTTTGGTAGAATTCATCTGGGGAGCAATCTGGTCCTGGACTTTTGTTTGTTGGGAATTTTTTTTATCATTATTAAGACTGATTCAATTTGTATGATTATATATGATCAGTCTTTTCAAATTTTCAATTTCTTCCTGTTTCTATGAATTTACCCATTTCTTGCAGGTTGTCCAGTTTGTTGGCATATAGTTTCTCATATTTTCTTTAATTATTTGTATATCTGTTTGCATATTTGTGGTGTTGCTTGTTATTTCTCCTCTTTCATTTATAATTTTATTTATTTTAGTCTTTCCTCTTTTCTTCTTGATAAATCTGTTTGGAGGCTTATTGATTTTATTGGTATTTTTCAGAGAAACAGCTCCTGGTTTCATTAATCTGTTCTGTTGTTGTTGTTGTTGTTACTGTTGTTGTTTTTGCTGTTTTTAGTTTCTATATCGTTTATTTCTGCTTTCATGTTTATAATTTCCTTCCTTCTCCTGGATTTAGTTTTAGTTTATTATTTTTTCTCTAGCTCCTTTAGGTGTAAGATGAGGTGGTTTATTTCAGACTATTTATTTATTTACCTAGCTATGTTAGTCATCATACAGCACCGCATTAGTTTTTGATGCAGTGTTCCATGAGACATTGTTTGCATATGTAACACCTAGTGCTCCATGCAGTACATGCCCTCTTTAATACCCATCACCAGGCTGACCCATCCGCAATCCCCCTCCCCTCTGAAATTCAGTATGTTTCCCGGAGTCCGTAGTCTGTCATGATTCGTCTCCCCCTCTGACATTCTTGCTTATTGAGGTAGGCCTGTATTATTTCCCTCTTAGTACCACTTTTGATGAATCTCAGCAGTTTTGGACTATTGTGATTTCATTTTCATTTGTTTCCATGTACTTTTTAAATTCCTTCTCTGATATCCTGGTTGACCCTAAGTTCCACATATGTATGGTCTTTCCAGATTTTTTATTCTTGTGGATGCCATCTTCTTTTATAGCACTGTGGTCAGAAAAGATGCATAGTATGACTTGAATCTTAAATTTGTTGAGGCCTGTTTTGTGGTCTTATGTGTGATCTATTCTAGAGAATGACCCATGTGCTCTTGGAAAGAATGTGCCCTCTGCTGTTTAGGAAGGAATGTCACACATATAAATGTTAAGTCTATCTGGACCATTATGTCATTTAAAACTCTTGTTTTCTTGTTGATTTTCTGTATGGATGGTACGTCCATGGATGTAAGTGTGGTGTTAAAGGCCCCAACTATTATTGTTTTATTACCAATGAGTTCCTTAATGTTATCAACAGCTTTATGTATTTGGGTGCTCCCATGTTGGATGTATAAATATTTACAGTTGTTATATAATCTTATTGGATTATCCTTTTATGATTATATAGTGCCTTTCTTTGTCTCTTGTTAACAGTCTTTGTTTTAAAGTCCAGTTTGTCCCATAAAAAAATTGCCACTGTAGCTTTCTTTTCTTTTTTTCATTTTATTTTTTATCATTTTTTAATTTATTTTCAGCATAACAGTATTCATTGTTTTTGTACCACACCCAGTGCTCCATGCAATCCGTGCCCTCTCTAATACCCACCACCTGGTTCCCCCTACCTCCCACCCCCTCTCCTCTTCAAACCCTTCAGATTGTTTTTCAGAGTCCATAGTCTCTCATTGTTCACCTCCCCTTCCAATTTCCCCTGACTCCCTTCCCTTAACTCCCCATGTCCTCCACGCTATTTGTTAAGCTCCACAAATCAGTGAAACCATATGATAATGGACTCTCTCTGCTTGACTCATTTCACTCAGCATAATCTCTTCCAGTCCCATCCATGTTGCTACAAAAGTTGGGTATTCATCCTCTCTGATGGAGGCATAATACTCCATAGTATATATGGAACACATCTTCCCTATCCATTCATCCGTTGAAGGGCATCTTGGTTCTTTCCACAGTTTGGCGACCGTGGCCATTGCTGCTATAAACATTGGGGTACAGATGGCCCTTCTTTTCTCTCGATCTGTATCTTTGGGGTAAATCCCCAGTAGTGCAATAGCAGGGTCATAGGGAAGTTCTATTTTTAATTTCTTTTTTTTTTAAAGATTTTTTATTTATTTATTCGACAGAGAGAGATCACAAGTAGACGGAGAGGCGGCAGAGAGAGAGAGAGAGAGAGGAGGAAGCAGGCTTCCCGCTAAGCAGAGAGCCCGATGTGGGACTTGATCCCAGGACCCTGAGATCATGACCTGAGC
This sequence comes from Enhydra lutris kenyoni, assembly GCF_002288905.1. Classification (NCBI taxonomy): domain Eukaryota; kingdom Metazoa; phylum Chordata; class Mammalia; order Carnivora; family Mustelidae; genus Enhydra; species Enhydra lutris. Next base: position 86,886 of record NW_019154294.1, read on the forward strand.
CGAAGGCAGCGGCTTAACCCACTGAGCCACCCAGGCGCCCTATTTTTAATTTCTTGAGGAATCACCACACTGTTCTCCAAAGAGGCTGCACCAACTTGAATTCCCACCAACAGTGCAAGAGGGTTCCCCTTTCTCCACAGCCCCTTCAACACATGTTGTTTCCTGTCTTGCTAATTTTGGCCATTCTAACTGGTGTAAGGTGGTATCTCAATGTGGTTTTCATTTGAATCTCCCTGATGGCTAGTGATGATGAACATTTTTTCATGTGTCTGATAGCCATTTGTATGTCTTCATTGGAGAAGTGTCTGTTCATATTTTCTGCCCATTTTTTGATATGATTATCTGTTTTGTGTGTGTTGAGTTTGAGGAGTTCTTTATAGATCCTGGATATCAATCTTTTGTCTGTACTGTCATTTGCAAATATCTTCTCCCATTCCGTGGGTTGCCTCTTTGTTTTGTTGACGGTTTCCTTTGCTGTGCAGAAGCTTTTGATTTTGATGAAGTCCCAATGCCTTTGGAGACATATCTTGAAAGAAGTTGCTGTGGCTGATATCGAAGAGATTACTGCCTATGTTCTCCTCTAGGATTCTGATGGATTCCTGTCTCATGTTGAGGTCTTTTATCCATTTTGAGTTTATCTTTCTGTACGGTGTAAGAGAATGCTGGAGTTTCATTCTTCTACATATAGCTGCCCAGTTTTCCCAGCACCATTTATTGAAGAGGCTGTCTTTTTTCCACTGTATATTTTTTTCCTGTTTTGTCGAAGATTAATTGACCATAGAGTTGAGAGTCCATATCTGGACTCTCTGCTCTGTTCCACTGGTCTGTGTGTCTGTTTTTTTGCCAGTACCATGCTGTCTTGGTGATCACAGCTTTGTAGTATAGCTTGAAATCAGGTAACGTGATGCCCCCAGTTTTATTTTTGTTTTTCAAAATTTCCTTAGCGATTTGGGGTCTCTTCTGGTTCCATACAAATTTTTG